>NC_060887.1:37594279-37674279 GCF_014805685.1 Silurus meridionalis
GAAAAATTGCTTTAAGGAGAAGCATGTGGACGAGCAGATGGTGGTAGATTTTGCTAAAAGGATGGAAAATGGCAGTGATGAACAATTATTTTAAGAAGAAGGAGGATCATAGGGTGACATATAAGAGTGGAGGAAGGTGCACATGGGTGGACTATGTTCTGTGTAAGAGATGCAACCTGAAGGAAATTGGAGACTGTAAGTTGTTGGCAGGGGACAGTGTAGCTAGACAGCATCAGATGCATCAGTCTGTTGGATGGTTTTGGAGGTGATGAAGAAGAGGAGGAGAGTGAGGACTGAAAGAAGAAGAAGATGGTGGCTCCATGGACTATGGTGTTTGTGGGTGATATTGTGATTTGTGGTGAGAGTAGTGAGCAGGTTGAGAAGAGCCTGGAGAGGTGGAGATATGTGCTGGAGAGAAGGAAAATGAAAGTCAGTAGGAGTAAGACGGAGTACATGTGTAATGAGACAGTGGAGTGCGTTGCAGAGAAGAGATGGAGAAGGTGGAGGAGTTCAGGTACCTGGGGTCAACAGTGTAAAGTAATGGAGAGTGTGTTAGAGAAGTGAAGAAAAGCATGCAGGCAGGGTGGAGTGGGTGGAGAAGAGTGACAGCAGGAGTGATTTGTGATAGAAGAGTATCTGTGAGAGTGAAAGGGAAAGTTTTAGGACTGTGGTGAGACCTGAGATGATGTATGGATTAAAGACAGTGGCATTCTCTGTTCTTCTCTGCTCTGGCACTAAGAAGAAGAAGAAGACTGTCAGACTGGCCAGGAGATTCCACAAGTACTGAACATGAAAGAGTTGAGAGAAGGGGTGACCATCTGTGAGCAACAGTGTGGTTTAATGGAAGAGCACTACGGACACAATATTTGCTGAGAAAATAGAGAAGGTCTGAAGGAGTTGCATTGTGTGTTTGTGGATTTAGAGAAAGCGTACGACAGGGTGAAGAGAGGAGTTGTGGTATTGTATGAGGAAGTCTGGTGTGACAGAGAAGTATGTGAGGGTGGTGCAGGACATGTATGAGGACAGTGTGACAGCAGTGAAGTGTGAACGACACTGCTGTCACACTGTGAACGACACTGGTTCAAGGTGGAGGTTGGACTGCATCAAGGATCGTCTATTAACCGGATGTACTTTAGGAGGTTTTGGAGACAAGGTGAGGGATGCTAGATTGAGATGGTTTAAACCCCCACAATTTCAGAAAAATGACATATTACAAATATATTAAATATGGTTATACAGTATGCATTAATTTTACATTTATACATTTTTATAATTGTATAATTTGTATACTATTTTTATATCTATATATATACAGTACAGACCAAAAGTTTGGACACACCTTCTCATTCAAAGAGTTTTCTTTATTTTCATGACTAGGATCTCTCAGGGAACTCCTTCAAGACTGTTGGAAGACCATTTCAGGTGACTACCTCTTGAAGCTCATCAAGAGAATGCCAAGAGTGTGCAAAGCAGTAATCAAAGCAAAAGGTGGCTACTTTGAAGAACCTAGAATATGACACTTTTCAGTTGTTTCACACTTTTTTGTTATGTATATAATTCCATATATAATTCCACATGTGTTAATTCATAGTTTTGATGCCTTCAGTGTGAATCTACAATTTTCATAGTCATGAAAATAAAGAAAACTCTTTGAATGAGAAGGTGTGTCCAAACTTTTGGTCTGTACTGTATATATATATTCAAAACTCAAATGAGTTTAATGAGTAAAAAACTCTTTAAATACGTTCATTTCTTTTATGATCCCAAAATAAGACCAAGATGGCGGCGTGCACAACACGAGGCCCAGCGTCTCTCCAGATTTTGCGATTCAGTAGTAATTTCTCTCCTTCAATACAGTCCTCCTCACTGTACTGATCACTAAGCTCAGTGACCTGGGTATCTGCACCTCCACTTGCAGATGGATTCTGGACTTTCTTACCAACAGACCTCAATCTGTTGTGTTGGGCAACCAGGTATCCTCAACCCTCATTCTGAACACTGGCATCCCACAGGGCTGTGTTCTGAGCCCACTGCTTTACTCCCTGTTCACCCACGACTGTGCTCCTCTGTATAACTCCAACATCTTCACCAAGTATGCAGATGACACCACCGTGGTCGGCCAGATAAGCAATGATGATGAATCGGCCTACAGGGAAGAGATCCGAAGCCTGACAGCATGGTGTGCCACCAACAACCTGACCCTCAACGCCACGAAGACTAAAGAGCTCATCGTGATCTTTCGTAAATCCAACAGCAGGAGACATTTCCCAGTCAACATCAATGGAACTGATGTATAGCGAGTCTCCAGCTTCAAGTTCCTGGGAGTTCACATCTCTGAGGATCTGTCCTGGCACCAGAACACTTCAGCTCTGGTTAGGAAGGCTCAACAAAGCCTGTATACTGGAGAAGTCTCAAGAAAGCTTATCTGTCCCCAGGAAATTTAACAAGTTTCTACCACTGCATCAAGCGAGAGCATCCTGACCAACTCCATCACTGTATGGTACGGAGGCTCCACTGTGTGTGAACGCAAAGCCCTGCAAAGGGTGGCCAAAACTCATCACTGGCACCCAACTACCTGCTATTGAACACCTTCACCACAGTAGATGCCTGCACAGAGCTCACAACATTATCAAGGACTCTTCACATCCCAGTCACAAACTGTTTAACCCCCTTCCATCAAGAAGTAGATACAGGAACATATGCACCAGAACACCAGCAGGTTCAGGGACAGCTTTTTTCCATCCACCATCACTTTACTGAACTCTACACTACACCATTAGATCACTGCATAAACACTGTATATAACTTCTGTACAATTATACATACAATGTACATATTACATTACATATTGCCCTCTCTCCAGGACCTGGTATGCATGTACACACATGTATAAAGGGTACAACAGGTAATAAAACAGATGAACTCTGCATCATTTCAAGCCCTGCATGTTTATTTCAGACGATGTGTTTACACCTGCAGTGTGAAGATGTAATGCAGACAGGTCTTACAGCACATGCAGGAGAGCAGGTGAATTCAGTGTAGCGTGTAGTGTGTCAGTGACGTGTCAGTGACGTGTCGGCATTAGTTTTTAGTGATGTAGATGATTTTGTGTCTCTTGATCAGCTCGATGTCTTTCTCCAGCTGCTTCATTTCTGACTCCAGTCTTTCCTTTTTTTGTTTCTTAGAAATGATGTCCGTGAACAAAGACAGGCCTTGGTACTGATGATTGAGCTCATCCCAGTTCTTCTTCAGTCCCTGACACACACACACACACACACACACACACAGAGAGCAGAGTTTATGTAAAACAGATGCATGTCTGGGTTACATTTTGAAGTGTGTGTGTTTGTGTACATGTGCATGTGTGAGAGCATGTGATTGAGTGTGTGTTTGTGTGTGTGAGACTCACGTGCAGTATATCCTGTCGTTCCTCTTCAGAGAGCTGCATCATGGCTTCCTCCTTCCTCTTCTTCTTCACGTAGCGATCATACTCCTCCTGCGCTCTCCTCAACTCCTCCTGCCTCTGTTTCAGGTACTCCGGCACTTTCCCGTAATCCTGACACCACACACACACACACACACACACACACACACACACACACACACACACACACACACACACACACACTTACTATGTACTGATAATACAATCCTTTATTCTGTTCCTTCACACCTTCCTCTCACTCACCATTCTCTTGATATACTTTGGGACGAGGCCTGAGTTCTCCAGCAGCTCCTTGTCTCCATGTCTGGTGTGTACGGAAGCAGGTTCGGGTTTACGTGGAACTGCCTTTATGTTCTCCACTGCGTTCCTTCTCACAAAGTCTCGTTGGGCGTGTCCTCCCGCGAGCAGCTGCTCGGTTTTGGCCGGGATCGACGGCTTCCTGGGCCGGACCTCTCTGTACGAGAACGGCTTCTCTGAGGAGAACAGTGTGGTGATGTGACTTCATGATACTGTTTCAGGACTTTCATTACATCCTCATTATCATTAGTGTTTGTGTGTGTTTGTGTGTGTGTGTGTGTGTGTGTGTGTGTGTGTGTGTGTGTTGTGCAGCTTTACTGATCTCAGGCGACTCTTACTTTCAGGAAGTTTGGGTTCTTTGGAGTGTTTCTTCAGGAATTTATCTGGAGAAGACACTTCCACTTTAGCTGGACCCATGGTCCTGTGGGAGGCTTTGTTCAGCTTCTGCTCCTGTTTAACCTGCTCTCTGAACTGTGACATGTATCTGTAAATGAACACATCAACATCAACATTATCATCATCATCATCATTAGAGGTCCATACCTTTAGTTTTTCCAGGTTGCGTCTGTTTTGCTGGAGCAACTAAAAGGTCCCCTGTCAATACAAGAGCGACCTCTAGTGGTGTTTGTTTTTATATTATACGTATTATCTGTCATTTATAGCAGGGGTGGCCAACCCGCGGCTCTTTGGCTGGTTTCATGCGGCTCTTACGTTCATATAGAAGTTTGTGTTTGAAAAAAGTGCAGAAATGAAAGGTTACAGATCACAAGATTATTGCATTTAAGGAGTAGCAAGCTGAATAAACAGTCTACTATATATAAAAAATATATATATATAAATATATACACATACATTATATACACAAATGAATGTGAAATGTTGGGCAAAATGTACAGTAATGATAAATATACATACAGATATAAAAAGTGCAGATGTACTGAGGAGTGAAAAAGATATAATATGTAGTATGTACATGTATTGTACAGAGGTTATATACAGTCTTTTGTTTATGTTTGTTTTGTAGTGATTAGCGGTGTAGTGTAGAGTTCAGTAGTGTGATGGTGGATGGAAAAAAGCTGTCCCTGAACCTGCTGGTTGTGGTGCGTAAGTTCCTGTATCTCCTTCTTGATGGAAGGAGGTTAAACAGTTTATGACTGGGATGTGAAGAGTCCTTGATGATGCTGTGAGCTCTGCGCAGACATCTGCTGTGGTGAAGGTGTTCAATGGCAGGTAGTTGGGTGCCAGTGATGCGTTGGGCGGTTTTGACCACCCTTTGCAGTGCTTTACGTTCACACACAGTGGAGCCTCCGTACCATACAGTGATGGAGTTGGTCAGGATGCTCTCAATGATGCAGCGGTAGAAACTCGTTAAAATCTCCGGGGACAGATAAGATTTCTTGAGACTTCTCAAGAAGTACAGGCGTTGTTGTGCTTTTTTTACTAGAGCTGACGTGTTCTGTTGCCAGGACAGATCCTCAGAGATGTGAACTCCCAGGAACTTAAAGCTGGAGACTCGCTCTACCTCAGTTCCATTGATGTTGACTGGTAGATGTCTCCCGCTGTTGGATTTCCGGAAGTCCACAATGAGCTCTTTGGTCTTCGTGGAGTTGAGAGTCAAGTTGTTGGTGGCACACCATGCTGCCAGATTACGGATCTCTTCCCTGTAGGCCGATTCGTCGTTGTTTTCGATCTGGCCGACCACGGTGGTGTCATCTGCATACTTGATGAAGATGTTGGAGTTATACAGAGGAGCACAATCGTGGGTGAACAGGGAGTAGAGCAGTGGGCTCAGAACACAGCCCTGTGGTATGCCAGTGTTCAGAATGAGGGTTGAGGATACCTGGTTTCCCAACCTAACAGATTGAGGTCTGTTGGTGAGAAAGTCCAGAATCCATCTGCAAGTGGAGGTGCAGATACCCAGTTCACTGAGCTTAGTGATCAGTACAGTGTGGAGGACTTTATTGAACGCAGAGCTAAAGTCAATGAACAGCATTCTGATGTATGTGTTGCTTTTATCCAGGTGGGTGAGCGCTGAATAAAGAGCTGTGGAAACTCCTCTGGAAAATCCTCTGTTGACCTGTTCGGGCGATAGGCAAACTGGTATGGGTCCAGTGTAGGTGGTAAGCCCGCAGTGAGGTGATTCAGGACCAGTTTCTCAAAGCACTTCATAGCAATGGGGTGAGTGCAACCGGCGAAAGTCATTCAGGCATTTAGCAGCTGAGTGCTTAGGCACTGGTACGATAGTAGTGGTCTTCAGGCATGTTGGTACCGTGGCTTGGGCCAGTGACAGGTTAAAAATGTCAGTAAAAACCTGTGCCAGTTGTCCAGCGCATGCTCTGAGAACACGTCCCGGTATGCCATCCGGGCCAGCTGCCTTGCGTGCATCCACTCTGCTAAACACTGAATAGACGTCTGTTGTTGAGAGTGAAAGTGGGCTGTAAGCAGTAGCAGAGTCCGTGGTTGGTGTAAAATGTCCTGTGCTTTGGTCAAAACGAGCAAAAAAGTGATTACGTTCGTTCGGTTGGAAGGCACTACTGGTTGGTTGAGCTGTTGTAGGTTTGTAGTCTGTGATTGACTGGATGCCTTTCCACATGCGTCTGGGGTCAGAGTTGTGGAAGTGCTCTTCTATGTGGAGTTCAATACGGTATTTTTAAGACTTAAATGAGCTTGCCCCTACTGGGAAACTTTGCGGTATATCAGACCTGGGCAAACTACAGCGTGAGGCCAATCATAAATTACAGAGATGCACCGTAAATTTTCGGCCGAAATACCTAAATCACCGAAACAACACGGCAGAAACACAATTGTAATGACGCAATAAAAAAGCGCAGCAGCACACGGTTATCTGTATAAGAGCAACATGTCTGCGGTGTGCGGGGAGCAATGTACAAAACATGCAATGCTGAAATTTCAAGAGGGGGTGTATCTGCAAAGAGTTTCTCCAAGTCAGGTTTAATTTATCACCTGAAATCCAAACATCCCGATTGCCTTCTAAATATGAGAAGAACGCGGCGCAGAAAATTAAAGTCAATCTGAGCATGCGCACTCCGTCTGTAGAGGACGTTTTTGAAAAGGCAGGAAAGTTTTCCAGTGATGGTGCAGAGGCAAAAGGCATAACACAAAAAATTATGGATTTTAATGCCTTTTGAATTGAATTTTCATTTCGGTGCATCCCTAAAATATTATCGTGGTGTGGCCCTCTGACACAATTCAGGTTTCTCATGTGGCCCCTTGTAAAAATTAACTGCCCCCCCTGCGGTATATTCATCTCACGCACATGCGCATTTGACGAAAATA
Organism: Silurus meridionalis; assembly: GCF_014805685.1. Lineage (NCBI taxonomy): Eukaryota > Metazoa > Chordata > Actinopteri > Siluriformes > Siluridae > Silurus > Silurus meridionalis. The sequence goes on from NC_060887.1 coordinate 37,601,319, forward strand.
CCGTATTAAACTCAAGTGAAGTGAACACGCACATAAAAAAAACACAAACAAAGTCTGTGTTTTCTACCTGAAACACGTGAAATCAAAGCATCGATCTGTTCTGACTGACACACATGTGAAGGAATTGCTTCGAGTGGCAACAACGGAATACGAGGCAGATTTGAAGGGGATTGTTCAAGGCAAGGATGCCAAAAGTCCCACTAAGTAACATGCATAGTAAAAGAAAAACGCTATTGTAAATGATTATATTTTTGTTTGTGGACTTGGTTAAACTAAGAGTTTGTGTGTGTGAGGCAGTGCACACAATGTTCATTGTTGAAAATGACTGTCCTGTGGTCTTAGAACTGTAGGAGTCAATTTCTGTCATTATGTTGGTGTGTGACATTTACAATAAATCTGTCTGAGCAGAGGTGTGTGTGTGTGTGTGTGTGCGTGTGTGTGTGTGTGCACGTGTGTGTAAGAGGAAGGGATGGGTGATGTTCATGTGTGCCCATGTGTATGATGTGGCTCTTTGCGGTAACACGGTAAAAAATGTGACTCCTGGTCTCTGACTGGTTGGCCACCCCTGATTTATATAATTATAATTATTAGTATAATTGATATGTTCATATTTATTCCATTACACACATGTTCATGATTAAGTAATATTAATATAATAAAAGCCATTCTACAGAAGTGAAAAATTATAACCACATCTTCATCATCATTTTCACCTTTCATTTTTATATTTAGAATGTAAGAAATTGTTTAACCAGCTGTGTGTGTGTGTGTGTGTGTGTGTGTGTGTGTGTGTGTGTGTGTACATTTTTTGTTAGTTTTAATTATATTTATGGAAGGATTCTCCAGTGTCAGGAACAGGAACACGCTCTCTCTGGAGTGTAAATGGACTCTTACCTGGGAGCTTTTTCACTCTTCACCTCCTCTCTGGGAATCAGGTGATAAAAGTTCTCAGGAGGATGCATTACACTCGAGATTGTAGCTTTCATAGGAAACAAACACAACCAAACTCCTCAGAACATCTAAATCAATCGGATGGACGCTTTTATACGTACAGCGATACAACGTGTTTTGTTTATCACGCGAACGGTTGCTTAGCAACAGCTCCGCCTACTGCACGTGTTCAACACGCAGACATTTTTTATCTTGTTTTATTAAAAAACAAACCCATTTTAAAAACAAAACAATCAGGCACGAAATGTATTTATTATATTACTATTGTTATAAAATATATGTAATATTTATATACTGTAGCTACATAGAAATCCGCTGTTTGCGTGAACTTCCTCTAACACGTGGCCATTTTTCTGATGCCGTGTACCACGTGACAGTTTACGTAACGTAGATGGCGTGTGCACGCGCTGAAAGTAAATAATGTATATTAACGGAAATCATTAATTATTTCACTGATAATAAATATTTGTGGAGAAAGTATGTATTTCTGTTTATTTACATAAACGTATCTATTCATCCGCTCTGTGTGCGTGAACTTCCGGTAACACGTACTAGTTCACGTAGCGCGTGCGATTATTACGTAATGTACGTACAAAACGATTTTGTTTGATTGTTTATTTACTACTTATATACTTATTTAAACCCTCCCTGTGTGTGTGTGTGTGTGTGTGTGTGTGTGTGTGTGTGTGTGTGAAACAGCTTATTTTGGTTCTTAGTGATGTCATTAATCTTTTACAGGTTGTCGATTTGTTTGTAAGTAGAGTAGGCTATATGTACAGTACTGTGAAATGATGTTATAAAAATCTTTAAGTAGTATTTGTTCATTTTATGATATTTGTATCATCTCTACTCCATTTTAATTCACGAATTCTTTCTTTATCTTTCTAAATCGCGGAGATGGTAGTGCTGCCGGAAGCTGGTGCGCACTGTCGTACGCCGCGGCTTGTGGTCGTAAAGTCGAATGGTCGTAAAGTCGAATGGTCGTATGTTGCCTGTATTTAGATTTATTATAAGTGCATTAATAATCGGCATTTTTAATATTGTGTTGATATTAAATACACTGATATCGTTTGTGTGCTTTAATAAAGTATTGGCACCCCTGCTAAACATAAATAAAAGTCCATTTCAGAGGAATTTAAGCTCACACTTCATAATTTATTATTCTATATATAAATTCTATAATATTATTATTTATTATTATATATCAGATATAGCACACTTCTATACAGTGTATATATATACACCTCCACCCTTGTGCCATGGTTTAAATCATGCACAGTTCTAATCAGAGTGATTAACAATGAAAGAGGAGCTACAAAGTGGCCATGGCCAGAGTTCAGTTCAGTCATTTATTCTTACTCCCATTTCTCTCAAATGTGCAGTTTCATGAACTGAGGCTGCAGTTTGAACTTCTGCTAAGGATGATAAGATAGTCTCTGGTGTAGGTGTGCTTCCTGAGACTAAAACTGGCATAATGTCAGTACGCTGTAAAGCTGCATGCTTGGCAGCTTCGCCTGTTGCTATATTACCCTTAGTAACAAAAGAGCTGTCTGATTTGTGATACACACACCCTTAACAATGACAAGATAGTAACGTTATAGCATTTAACAGCTCAGAAATGGTTTGCCCATGTGTTACAGGTGAGTCATCTGCTTTATGAAACACACCCTGCCCCTGTGCCCAGATTAGACTATTTGGATAGCACAGGGTTCACCATCTGGCACTGTTGTTAATTCTGATGCACAGGAGATCACATCATATCCTGTTTTATAAAACATGAGTAATTACAAGTGCTGGACTTGTTTAAAGCATGTGGGTGATGTACAAAGTTGTTAAATGACCCAAATGTGCAAACTTTGTTGTTAACACACAAGTATACTCTATATTACCACAGGTTTGTGGACACCTGGTCATATGTATGGCATGTGCTTTTTGAGCATTGCATTCCACATTTTGTCCCAATTTGCTTTTATAATCCACTCTTCTGGGAAGATGTGTTAGTAAAGTCAAGTACTGATGTAGGTGAGGAGACCCAACGGTGTTCAATAGGGTTGAGGTCAGAGCTCTATAGCAGGAGATCTTTTACTTCAAACAGTGAATAGCAGATCTTCATGGAACTGGCTTTGTGTACAGGGGTATTGTCATGCTGGAACTGGTTTGGGTCTTCTAGTTCAAGTGAAGGAACAATTTCATGCTACTGAATCCAAAAACTTTCTGTAAAATTGTGTCTTCAGCTATGCGATAACAGTTTGGGAAAGAACACATATGGCTGGAAAAGTCCGGTGTCCCAATACTTTTGTTCATATAGTGTACTTTATCATTGTTTCACATATTAACCATAAATGATCACATTTAAACTCTAAAATTACACTTTAATGTTTTTAACTGAACGAAATCCTAAAGAGTGATATTTAAATAATCACATAAACACTGAGATAAACATTTTATATCAGTAATCATGCTGTTTTTATGCTCAAACTCCATCACAAATCACACACGATAAGAAAACATCTAATTAACAGTACACATCCAGTATTCTTTTACATTCAGCAGCTTAACAAACGGAAACTCTTTTACAGGGGACACGATTATTTTTGAGCATTACAGAAACATTGTGGCAACATCATATTTAACATTACGTTGTAGAATATTAACTATTTAATACTGATTTATATTGTATTTTTTATGTTTTCCTTCTTTTTTTTTTAAAGAACTGTTTATAATGTGAGAGATGAAGCAGGTCCCTGACCTTCACTTCCATCCTGAGACACATTTTATTTATTATTTGCATTGGAAATGTTTGGATAAGAGTGAGATCTTTTTCTTGGAAGAAGTCTAGATGATGTTATAGATCATATTATATGTCAAAGCCTTGAGAGAACAAGTCAGAGAAGAGATCTGTTTTAGAGAGTTTTGAGATTATTAGTTGTCAGACTGTTTCTGCCAATTCTTCTACTGCTAATAATTATAACTATAATTTCACATATATGTTTGATTTACAGTTTAACACCATGTACATGTAAATTCGTCATGATTTTCTGATTGTGGTGTCAGAGTGTGTACAATGTTTGGTGTTGGCACCAGTAGATGGCAGTCTATAACAGCACCTGACTTATTCCTGTGTACAAATAAAAGATTGTAAAGCTTTATAAACCCTCACAGTGTAATATAGAGAGGAAAACACTTTCCTCACACTTCCAGGTAAATCTGTTCCCTCTGTGTGGTCAGTGGAAATGAGCTGATAAAACATGGACACAGGTCCAGTAATGATGTGGTATTTTAATCATCACCAGGTGGAATATACTGAGAGAAAACTCTTTTTCCAGGGGTTTGAGTGTCACCTGTTTCCTCTGTTTCACAATTATAAAAGCATATCAATGAACCTTGCAGAGTTCAGAGTGGAAAAAGATCAGTTATCTTCAACACTATTATCATCATAATGTATTCATCATTATCATCATCATCATTGCTGTTGCATTTCAAAGCCATTTTAGTTGTAATATTTGTAGGACGCCTTCTTTTCCATCACGAGCAGGTAACTCAGTCCTCCCTGTGATCCAGTGTGAAAGAATGAAGTTTGAATAAATCTTGCTGAATGAAATAAATAAATAAATAAAATAAAATAAAATAATTACACACTGATGTGCAGTGCAATAACATTTACGTTTTATTATGTAATTACAACAAACTCAATATTTCAGAAATTAATGTATTTATAGACATTTTTACTCATTAAACTGATTTGATTTTAGGAACAGGACTATTTCAAGCTCGACATGTCTTAGATAGATAGATAGATAGATAGATAGATAGATAGATAGATAGATAGATAGATAGATAGATAGATAGATAGACACGTTATATCTACATGAATATGAAATGTTGGGGAGAATGTACAGTAAGGCTATAAAGATATAAAGATACATGTAGATAAAAAAATAGTGCGGATGTAATGAGTAAAAAAGATATACTATGTAATAAGTACATGTATAGTACAGAGGTTATATACAGTGTTTTATTTGTGTTTTGTTTAGTTTTTTAGTATTTTAGTATTTTGTTTTTATATGTCAAAAAGCATTATTCATCTTATCATTGTTTACTGTTTCTTATTACAGAACATATTAAATTTACATACTCATATTAAATATATTAATATTTGTTGAATATGAGAATATATTCATATACTCATTCAATATATGAGGGAGGAATGACGTCACAGGGAGACACTTCCGGGAGCGAGAAAGGGGCGGGGCAAGTGTGTCATAAATATCTGTATCTATATTTAGGGAAGAGCATTTGACTGCCGTTCATTTGCAAATTTGCGAGGTGTGAGAGTAATGAATCGATTCAGCAAGAAATCTCAACACAGCAGAAATCTGCCATCTAAGGAGGTTCCTCAAAGGAAGTACTCGCAGAAGCAGTTGGAGCATGCAGTAACTGAAAAGAATGAATTGAAGTTGTTGGAAGAACTGGAAGCGGGAAATAATGCACACCAGCAGAATATCACCAAGCTCCGGTCTTGTGATACAGAACCAACGGAGACTGGAGAGCGTAAGACAGAGATCTGGACAAGAGACCTAGAGCAAATGGAGGAATGTATTGCTGATCTGGAGGCCATTATTAAGAAGAATAAATGGGAGCAGGAAAGAGAGAAGGCCATGAAGGAGAAGGAATCTGCAAGTGAGAAGCTTTTCTCCTATATCATGGCTAATGGGACTGAGTGTGAGAAAGAACAGAAGAAGGCGATAGAAGACGAAAAGCATCTGAAGAAAACTGCACAGCAGGTAACCGACTCAACTTCAGCACTAGGACAACAAAAACTGGACTCACAGCCCCAGACCACCAAAAAACTCCAGAAAAAAATGAAATACTGTATAAATAAGAACGACACTGCAAAACTCCAGAGAGATAAAGTGATTAAGGGCCAAGAACAACTGGAAAAACCAGTGGCTACTCCTAAAGGGGTTAAAATGCTGAATATGGAGCTCAGTGAGTTTCTGGCAATCTATGAGGACACAAAAAAGAACCAGGAGGATATGAAAAAAAGGGGCATAAAAGCTAAATATAAAGTGAAGCAACTTGTAAGGTTATTTGGCAATTTGACCCCAGTGCTCCAAAAAAGGGAGGTTGGTCAGCACATAGACTTTAGGAACGCCTTGCAGCACCTGAGCACTGTTGAGCTCGAGAATGCCATGAAAATACTTGACGAACAGGAGGCAGCAGGTTGGAGCATACAATATGCAGCGCCGTGAGTTTAGATTCAACCTGTGAGCGAAATATCCAGGAACAAGAGAGGGACAAGCAAAATGATCTTTAAGAAGAACAGCAGCCACTGCTTGGACAAACCCCTGGAGAACAAGTGCTCATGTGGCAAAAGTAAAAAAAAAAACACCTACATGCTTATAATACAGGAGTAGTGTCAAAAATCTGACCTTTTCTTTCTTCAAAAAATCAGTAAAAGTCTTAAACATGAATTGTGTGTGTGTGTGTGTGTGTGTGTGTGTGTGTGTGTGTGTGTGTGTGTGTGTGTGTGTGCTCTAAATCACTTTTCTCAACTGGAGGATGGTGTTAAAAAAGTCCAAATGATAAAAGTGAATAATACAACAATGTAAATTATTGTAAAAAGAAAGGAAAAGAAAAAGAACGCTTGTAGTAGCACTTGTAATAATAATACCTACAAATATCTATACAGCAAAATCAATATCTATATTGTACCTGTTTAACAGTCTTTCATTTATTAAACACCAGAAATGTGCAGTCAGCAGTCTTTGTGTGATGACACAAAAAGCTAGTCAGTGTTCTACAATATTCAAACCCAGCAGTGGAGTGGGAGCTCAGTAGATAAGGTGCTGGGATACTGTTCAGAAGGTCGGGGGTTCAAGCCCTGGTATCGCCAAGCTGCCATTCATGGGCCCTTGAGCAAGGCCCTTAACCCTCTGTGCTCTAGGGGTGCTGTAGCATGCCTCTCCTTCTGAACAAGTTAGGATATGTGATGAAAAGAATTTCACTGTGTTGTAATGTGTATGTGAAAAATAAAGGCTTCAGACTTAAACTAGACAAACTTTTATTGTCTAACAGAATGAAGACACTTCCAGAGATGCAGCAGAAACAAAATGTAAACCTACTCCGAATCGTACTTCATTCAAAAAACACCACTGCGTATAGAAACAAACAGTTACAGTTACATAGAGGAGCTGCAGTTCTATTTGAGGAGCACTCATTTGAAATATGTATGTACTGTATGTGTGTGTGTGTGTGTGTGTGTGTGTATATATATATATATATATATATATATATATATATATATATATATATATATATATATATATAAACCTTCTACGTCAAATACATTTTCCATGTATCAGTGCTTTAAATTGTTAATAATGTTGATAATGGGTAAAAATGTATATTGTCCTATTTTAAATTATTCGGTCTTCCAAGTAAATGACTACTACTGTACATACAAGAGGAAGAGGTCACTTGTCTTTTAGTACAAAAGTGACACTGTCCAGTTCATACAGAGAATCAGATTTGTAGCTTTTCAATGTGTGGTTCAATGTCAGACCCTTTTAATGAGGGATTTAAATCCCAACAATGCTTGAGTGTCTTTTTATCCACCACCTTCTAGAAGGCAGACAGAAGAAATCCTGATCTCTGGTTTTACATCTTCGTTTTATAATCTTCAAGCTTTATAGAAGAATGACACATGCGAATTGACTTTTCAAGAATTCTCTATCCTGTAACAAAGTGAAACAGTTTCTGCTCCTCTCACTGTATCTCATATCTCAGTGAGGGCATTTGGAAACAGTCCAACACAGTTGAAGTAAAAACAAAGTAGAAACAGTAACAGATCCATTTCCCGCTACAATTTCCTCTTTTTGTTTTTAAAACACCACAAACATTAAATAGAAATGTATCTTCTGTATATTATTGAAGCTTTTTTTTTTCTTGAAACAAACACTTTATTTGTTGTACTTGAGGGATAGAGAATATAACACTGTGGGAGCATGTTGAGTCAGAATGTCACTGTTTCTCATTTGTAAGTTTATTGATTGGTTGGTAAAAAGACACCTCCAGACGCCATATAAAGCTGGATCACATGGAGAGAAGAGCAACAGAGATTCTGTAGATGCATGTATTGAACTGATGATGGAAAGAACAAAAGAGAGGGAAGGTAAAGCTTTTAAGGTACAGATGGTGCAAGAGCTTAAGGCTAAATTGGCTTCAGTGAAAAATTATGGATAACAGAATCACTCTGAAGAAGAGAAGAGTAACCCGGGGCATGAGCGAGATCATTGGACGAGAGACAGACAGCGACTGGAGGAACGTGTTGCCCAGCAGGATGCCATTTTTTAATTTGATTGTATTAATTCTCTTCTGATGCCCAATTTTATTCCTGAGCATAAGAACCAGAGGCAGGGAAAAGATAAGATTAATCAGGACATCAAAGCCAGGAACAGAATGACAAACCTTTACATGACTAATGAATTAGTCTTTGAGGAGCCAAAGATACATTTATGATGGAAGAAATATGGGGATGGAAACCCAATGGTAATTTGGAGAAAACTGTACATCTGTTCAGCAATTTAACTTCAGCACTAGAAAATAAGAAAACAAAGTAAAAAAGGGAGTTCAAGGTGGACATGGAGTTGTGAAAATGCCTCGTAACACCAGACCAGCACCGGGCTCCAGGCTTCCTCAAAAGGTCATTAGGAACAGAAAATGTCAGCACAGGAGACCAAAAATCTACATTGCTGTAAGCAAGTTTAGATTCACAATCTGAGCACTGGGAAGCAAAGCAAAGCAACAAAATCTCCAAGAAGAATCAAGGAGTGATGACTGAAATAACACATCAAAATACAACTAAATGAAATAAAAATAATCAGTATTTTCTTTATGTGGAAATTGTATATTAAAAAAATGGATTTCTACTCTACAAATATTGTACAAATCTAATTATTGCTGTAAGAAGGTGATGAATATTAATATATCAGTGATTTCTACTCCATCATTTCTCAGCTTTTGCAGTGAGAGTCTTGATAAAATAATGTGTATTTAGTATAAAACTAATGCGAGGTGTGAGCAGAATGAAGTCTCACAGCAGGTGTTTTTTAATAATTTAATTTTTTAAAGATTTCCATTATAACATCTCATACCACAATGTTTGTGATTCATACACATATAAAAAGTCACAAATAAAAAAGGCAGCAATCATCACACTCTGTATATAGAGAGAAATATTTTGATCACATTTCTAAAAGACCAAACAACAAGCCATATGTGGTTCTTCCTCAGATTATTACCACAAAGTAAGAAGTACATTATTGTATTGGACGCCTTTAGACATGGTAGCGTTAGATTTTCCTTCACTTGAACTAGAAGACCCAAACCTGTTCCAGCATGACAATGCCATCGCCAAGAAGATCTGCTATACATGGGTTGGAGTGGAAGATCTCCTGCTATAGAGCTCTGACTTCAACCATACTGAACACCTTTGGGATGAATGTGAACGCTGACCGCACCCCAGGTCTCCTCATCTCATCTACATCACTACCTGGCTGAATGAGAACAAATCTCCACAGGCACACCTTAAAATCTAGTGGAACATCTTCTCAGATGAGGATGTGGATAGGATAGGATGTCTAAAAAAACATATAAAAACCTTTTCTTTTGTACAATTAACGCTGGCGCTGTTGTCATTAAACATGATTTTTCATTTGTCAACACTGAAACATCTGGGCACTTAAATGCTTACATTTCATTAAGCTAAAATGTTTTACATGTATCTTTTCTGCGATCTCTCTTACCTTTATTATACATTTCATAGCACCATCAGTAATGCCTGGTTGGTCTGACTGCTTTGGGTTTTGGCTCGACGTTGAGGTGATAAAGACAATCAGACAAAGTGCTCATAACCCTTCTGTGATTATTCCACATATAGATTTTGCATAAACTACAAGAAACCAAAGACTAGAACTTAATAAAAAAAATCTTATATCAATATCCTGGTATGAACACCTCACAGTTCTGGAGTTTATTGTTTCAACCATCTAGTTTCCTCTGTATCTTCCTGTATTGAAGAGTAAGTGGAATCATACCTACTGTAGATGGTGTAAGTCTGTGGTGGAACGGGGGCTGGGCAATAGTCCTTTTGTTAGTCCATATTGTTTTTTATTTTCTAAATGTTATTTCATATTTGATCACAACTAAGACATATGATGATCTGACTTGAGTATCTCCAGACTGCAGTGTGGATTCTCCAGTCCAGCAGAAAGCAGCTTCACTCCTGAATCCAGCAGTTCATTATATCTGAGGTCCAGTTCTCTCAGTTTGGATGAGTTTGAGTTGAGAACTGAGGACAGAACTGTACAACTTTCATCTGTGAGATAACACCTACACAACCTAGAAGAGAATAATTGACAATATGTTAAACAATATAAATTACACACTTTAATGTTTCAGATCAAACCCAAAGCTTTAGAAACGGCTTTATAACCTTCTCCAGACTGATAGATCTCAATTACATTCATTCTCATTTGTTTCTGAATTTCTTTGGATCTCAGCATTATGTCTAGATTTTGAGGATCTTTTGGTCGACATCACTTTATCAGGCAGGTCCTATTTAAGAGATTTCTTGATTGTGAACAGGTGTGGGAGTAATCAGGCCTCAGTGTGGCGAGAGAATTTAACTCAGGTGTAATAAACCAGTTTTAACAGGGGGCAAACACTTTTTCACACAGGGCCAAGTAGTTTTGTTTTTGTTTTCACTCAATAATAAAAAAGACCTTCATTTAAAAACTGCATGTTGTGTTCACTTTTGTTATCTTTTACTAATATTTAAATTAGTTTGATGATCTGAAACCTTAAAGTGTGAAAAACATGCAAAAAAAAAAAGAAATCAGCAAGGGGGCAAACACTTTTTCACACCACTGTATACCAAGGTCAGTGTAAATAGTGGATTGTGATTGGCTGGAAGCTCAGGTGTTTACTGAGCTCACTTTGTGTGTGGTGCAACTTATATTGTGAATACTGTGATTTTGAACATCATTAAATAAAATGTAATCATACAGCATTTTTACGTCAGTGTGCGAATTATTTCTGTGGATTTTCCTCTTTAGGCAGTTTTATACTGCAAACATCAATTACAGCTTTAACTTGTCACTGCTGATAAGTGACCATGGAACAACACACTCTGCTTCACATCTTGCACTAAAATCCTGTAAAGCTGACCAAAACCTTTATATCCTTTCACCTGGAAATTACTAATACATTTTGGACTTTTGGATTCCTGTGATTTTTTTTAAGCCCTAGAGTCTTAGGTTTGCGAGAGAGAGCGAGAGAGAGAGAGAGAGAGAGAGAGAGAGAGAGAGAGAGAGAGAGCGTTAAACCAACCTCAGTATCTCCAGTGTACAGTGAGGATTCTGCAGTCCAGCAGAGAGCAGCTTCACTCCTGATCCTGCAGTTTATTTTCACTCAAGTCCAGTTCTTTTAAACTGGTCGAGTTTGTGCTTAAAACCGATGACAAAACCGTACAGCTTTTCTCCGTCAGATTGCACAGACACAGCCTAAAAGAGAAAAAGGAAATTTGGACTCATCAGACCAAATGACAGTTTTCCACGGATCTAATGTCCATCCCTTATGTTTCTTGGCCTAAGCAAGTCTTTGCTTGTTCATCTAAAATGATGGTTTCTTTGCTGCAATTTCACAAGAAGGCCTGAGTCATGCAGTCTCCTCTGAACAGTAGATGTTGAAATGTCCACTATTTAAACTCCAGGATGCATTTATGTAAATCTGAGGCTGCTAATGCTAATAAACTCTGCAGCAGAGGTAGCTCTTGCTCTTTTTCTCTCCTCATGAATACCTGTTTCATCAGTGTTTGATGGTTTTGGAGACTGCACTTTGGGAAGTTTTGAAAAAATTTTCAGATTGCCTGACTTTTACTTCTTACCAAAATAAGGATTGTACATTAGTTGTAGTAGCACTTGACTCTGCACTCACACTTTCCAAGACAAGTGATGGTCTGAAACCCATTAATCAGGCAAAATAAAAAGTCACAAATTAACTATTGACAAGGCACACCTCAAGTCAAGTCAAGAGGCTTTTATTGTCATTTCTACTATACACAGTGGTACACAGTACACAGTGAAAATGAGACAACGTTCCTCCGGAACCCTGGTGCTACACTAAACAACAACAAGATACATAAAGTGCATCGAGTGCAACCTAGTGCAAACAGTGCAGACGAAAAACAATACAGACAGACAGTTCAGACAGACAACACAAAACAACACAAGACAAGACACAAAACCCAAGATAGCGCCGACTAGTAAACCTACTGTATACTCTAAATATACAGTACTGTGCGAGGAGAAGTGTAAAAACTATACCCAGGAGTGAATATAAACAGACACAGTGTAGTGCAAAAAACAGCAGCAGTCAAGAGGTGCAAAAGACAGCATGTAAATTAAAAACCATTCCAGGTGACCACCTTGTGAATCTGATGAGAGAATGCCATGGGTTTGCCAAGCTGACATCAAATTTAAATGGAGCTACTTTGGACAATCAAAAATACAGAACATATTCTGGGTTGTTTAAAATTTTTTTTGTTTACTGCATAATTCCATATTTGTTTTTAACAGTGTTAATGTAATCAGTATTTCATTATTAATGTACAATGTTGACAATAATTTAAATAAAGGTAAAAAACAGACGTATTCAAACTCAATATAAGTATAAAACTTATATATAAATCAAATCTGACCTCAGTATCTCCAGTGTACAGTGTGGATTCTGCAGTCCAACAGAGAGCAGCTTCACTCCTGAATCCTGCAGGTTATTCTCACCCAGGTCCAGTTCTCTCAAATGGGAGGAGTTTGAGCTGAGAACTGAGGACAAACCTGTACAACTTTCACTGTTGAGAAAACACCAACGCAGCCTGGAAATAAAATAAAGACTTCAGAACACTGACTGTAGAATAATAATCAGTTCTAAGGAAACACAAAACTACTGTAGTGTATTCCACATTTTGCAGAGTTCTGTGAGCATCTGTCACGATGAGAAAGCATGGACAGAGGCAATCGTAGAAAATTCACCGGTTAATAAAATCAGAGCAAACAAATCTAAATTCAGGCTGAATCGAGGACAATAAACAGGACAGGTTCAGGCAATCTAACTGAAAACTCCAGGCTTTGGCTTAAAACTAAATAAGAGGTGGAATAAGATCAAAAGGGCAATCACAGTATGTTAGTATTAAGATTGGCCCCACACTAGTTCTCTAAACACACTGTCTTATGTCTGTTATCTGAAAGAATAATGTCTCAATAAATTGAATAAGAACATGAGCACCATTCTGTGTGCTGTGTGTTTCTTTCCTGATCAGAAAAGACACCATGAGCATCGAAGATGGGAAACATCTTCAAGAACAGTTTTTCTGTTCGGTCATTATAAAAATCTAACACAGTTTTAAAAGGTTTGGCATCATCAGGAGATCAAAGACAAAATCTGAGCATATACTTTGGTCCTTTATAAATTAACTCAAATCCTTCATACATAGTCTGAGAATGGGGAGTGGGTTATGGAGGGGTTAACTGAGCTAAATTAAACAGGTGTGCTAAATTAGCAACTAGGTCAATGAGTGTTATAGTGTGTGGGAAGTCCATGGTCGCCATATTTGAAGGCTGTAGTGTTTGGTTTAAATAATTCTTGTATTTAAAATACAATTATTTAATAAAATACTTATTTTTTTGTTTTTAACTAAAACAGTACCGATTTAAATAAACAAAACAGAACATGGCTGAATTTACCTCAGTATCTCCAGTGTACAGTGTGGATTCTGCAGTCCAGCACAGAGAACGTTCACTCCTGAATCCTGCAGAGTGTAATTCTGACTGAGGTCCAGTTCTCTCAGATTGGAGATGTTTGAGCTGAAAACCGAGGAAAGAGCTTTACAGCTTTCCTGTGTGATATTACACCTGCACAGTCTGGAGAAATGATTAAATATTAGAACACAGACATCCAAAAATACATAAAAGTCACTATTAGATTCTAAGGAGAGTTACTAAGTGTAGTTTCTTCAGCTGTTTGCTAGAAAACAGTGACTCCACAGGATTAGATATATAAATTACCGTAATTTCTGGACTATAAAGCGCACCCATATATTAGCCGCACACACTGAATTTTACAAATATTTTCATTTTTAACACAAATAAGCCGTGTTCATCTCATTAGTCTACACTAATGTACTTTACACAGGCTTTAACGAAGACACGTTACACACGGTGTAATGGGTGAAATATGTTGCGCTTCCTTTAAGAGCAGAGCGGTATTTTAGGAAAAGCATGCCACTTTTTCCGGTATTACTGCATGTGTGCAAGACCGAGGAATATGTCCTTATTATTTTCTGATGCTCATTTCTAAGTTTCTTTGACTAACCCATAACGCTGTTGTCAAGAATAATAAAAAAGCACGAGTTTTGGAAACCTGTCTGTGCTTATATGATTTCTGTTGTAACTGGAGTTAGCGAGCTCTCCCTTCACCCAGACTCAACGCGTTACAATGGCTTGTATCTAAACAGTAGCCTACCAAGAAAGTCATTGTTCACTGTCTTCCTCCTTCCTTTCACAACTATTTCTCTCGAGAGTTTATCTTTTGGCATCGTCGTGTGTTTAAAAAAAAACGTTTTCAGCTCAGAACACAGGTGAGGTGCGTTTTTTCGTTTCCGTTCGGAAATTTAATTGGTCTAATGTTATGGGGTTTAGTTTATTGGTTTGAAGTTTGTGAAACCGGGAAAAACCCAGGAAAAATTCATAAATTAGCCGCTTCGTTGTTTAAGCCACGGGGTTCAAAACGTAGGAAAAAAGTAGCGGCTTACAGTCTTCAAAATACGGTAGTGACTAGCAGTAAAACTAACCCTTATTACATCACTGAATAAAGGAGGTGTAGAAAAGAGTTTATTTTAATTGGAGGCATTTGGTTTAATGATGATTAAAGTGGAAATCTAATCTCATATCAAATGAGTATGATTATTCTTCTAAATCACATACAAGAGTAATTAACCACAAGCATTATTTCCATCAGTGCAGAATAAATTGTTGTTACATGAAGTATTAATAGATTTGGGAATAAAAATGAATTACACTGCTTTTCTGGACGCTTTGACCACTGGCAGTAGCCTCAGCAGACATTCCTCTGATGAATCATATTTATTCAATTCAAACTCATCCAGATTCTCGTCTGAGTTCAGCAGCACGAACACCAGAGCCGACCACTGAGCAGGAGACAGTCTGACTCCACTGAGACACCAAGAATCCGTTCTGTTCAGGTAATTTTGCACTTCCTGCACTAGAGAATGATCATTCAGTTCATTGAGACAGTGGAAGAGATTGATGGATTTCTCTGGTGATGGATTCTTTCTTATCTTCTCCTTGATGTACTCAACTGTTTCCTGTTTGCTGTAAGAGCCGGTTCTCATCTGGGGCAGAATGTCTCTTAAGAGACTCTGATTGGACTCCAGTGAAAGACCCAGAAGGAAGCGAAGAAAAAGATCCAAGTGTCCGTTCACACTCTGTAAGGCCTTGTTCACTGCTCTCCTCAGGAAATCAGATAGCTTTGTTTTGATGAAAAGATTAGACAGATCAGCTGTTTGTTGTTTTGTAATATTTTTGTTGATGAAGGATATAAATGAGTATAAAGCAGCCAGAAACTCCTGAACACTCAGATGCACAAAGCTGAACACTTTTCCTAGGTGAAGCGCAAGCTCCTCTCTGAAGATCTGAGTACACACTCCTGAGTACACAGACGCTTCTCTGACATCAATGCCACACTCTCTCATGTCTTCCTCGTAGAAGATCAGGTTTCCTTTCTCCAGCTGTTGGAAAGCCAGTTTTCCCAGTGCCAGGATACTCTCTCTGGTCTGTTGAGGATCAGAGTCACATTTCTGATGGTACTTTTCATCTTTGTGTTTGATCTGAAAGATCAAAAAGTGGGTAAACATTTGAGTTAGAGTCTTGGGGATTTCTTTATGCTGTGCTTCACTCAACATTCTCTCCAGAACAGTGGCTGAGATCCAGCAGAAGACTGGGATGTGGCACATGATGTAAAGGCTTCTTGAAGACTTCATGTGTGTGATGATCTTATTAGCCAGGCTCTGATCACTGATCCTCTTCCTGAAGTACTCCTCTTTCTGAGGATCACTGAACCCCCGTACCTCTGTTATCTTGTCTATATACTCAAAAGGGATCTGATTAGCTGCTCCTGGTCGAGAGGTGATCCAGAGACGAGCAGAAGAAAGCAGATTGCCCTTGATGAGGTTCGTCAGGAGCACATCCACTGAGGCCGATTCGGTAACGTGACACAATCTCTCATTATTCTGGAAATTTAGCGGAAGTCGACACTCATCCAGACCGTCAAAGATCAACACCACTTTATTAACATCACAATTAACGGACTGCAAGTCTTTTATTTCTGGAAAAAAATTATGAAGGAGGTCCATCAGACTGAGACGTTTCTGCTTCATCAGATTCAGCTCTCTAAAGGAAGTGGAAATATGAAGGTGACGTCCTGATTTGCTTTTCCTTCAGCCCAGTCCAGAATGAACTTCTGCACAGAGACTGTTTTTCCAATTCCAGCAACTCCTTTAGTCAGTACAGTTTTGATGGACGTGTCATTAAAGAGGTCATTACATTGGATGAGTGTCTCCTGTGTTGCCGGTCTCCTGGACGCTGTCTCGATCTGTCTCACCTCATGTTCGGTATTGACGTCTCCACTCCAGCCCTCTGTGATGTAGAGCTCTGTATAGATCTCATTCAGAAGTGCAGAGCTTCCATACTGTGAGATTCCTTCATTAATCCTTTTACATTTCTCAGTGATTTTGGATTTAAGTTTTTGTTTGTTGGCAGAGACAAGTTCTAACAAAAAGAACAAAGAAAATCATATAAAACACTGATCATCTCTGGAATTTTCCAGTGTTCTTCCTCTAATGCTAAAATCATGGAGCAATCCCATTTGCTCTTACTGTTCTGTAGTGTGATAGCGAGATCTGTCTGGTTCAGGTTTTTCAGGATGCGCAGTACGATCTTCAGCACCCCATCTCTAATATCGCTCTGATCCTCTTCATCTTCTTCATCCCCCTCAGCGCATGCTGGGTAATCTGGACTCAGGAGCATCTTAAATCTCTTCAACTCATTTTTTAACACAGTGATGACTTTGTGCTCCAGCTCCTGATTATACACAATCAGTAGTAAAAGGCAATTAAAAAAATATACTTTATACTTAATACTATATAAAGATTGTTCTGTAGAAAGTATACACGCAGCACTTTGGTCTGATTATCCATAAAGCTGCTCCAATCGACAACTTGAAAATATAGTCGTTATTGTGTAAAACTTGCTGTGCATATTTTTTATTCAAGCATACTTTAAGTACATATACACACCTTAAATATGGAATCCAAAGGTTTTTTTGATTTTTCAGCCTGGGATCTGTGAACATACACAGAATTAGTTACTTATGTAATAGTAATTTACATCTTTCAGCTCCTCCCTTCTGGCAGGCGCTACAGAACTTTGCTCACTAAAACTGCCAGACACAGGAACAGTTTCTTTCCCCAAGCAATCACCCTCACTAACAACTGACCATAATTATATTCCCTGCTCATATCTATGAGTACTGCACAGAACTGTCAGTCATCACATTCATTCAGTCATCACATTATCTGTATATGTTGCACACACTATTGCTTCTATATACTATTGCTTCTATATACTGTACAAAGTTTTATAGTAAACTCTCTCATCATACCTGGAACACAATACTGTCATTTACACTACCATGCACTCCCACACTTTATGTACATTACTGGTCTGTATCCCTATTTATTACCCACACTGTCTATACTGTCTCATATTGTCTGTATTGTCTTGTATAGTCTGTTTTTGTCTTGTCGTGTCTGTTTTGTCTTGTATAGGTTTTTATTTATGTCTGTACTTTTGAGAGTAACAAACAGCTGGAACCAAATTCCTTGTGTGTGTCAACACACTTGGTCAATAAACCTGATTCTGATTCTGATAATGACTGTGTTCAGGTGAGTCTGATCTCTTACCCATCTCTGGCCTAAATGCCTAGAAAATAAAGCTGGACTGTAAATAGCAGGTAAAATAAATGTACTGGTAAAATGTATTTATACCCACATCATATCAGGAGAAGAGTCTCTGAACTTTAACGGAGGCTCCATTGACTTGTCGCTCTTCATGGACACACAGCTGGGTTCAGGGAAGTCTGATCTCTTATCCATCTCGAGCCTAAAGCAAAATGCCCAGTGAACACATTCGGACTTTATATATCATATAAAATAAATGGTCTGTTTCACTCTACTTATACCAACCTAGTATCATTAGAAGAATCTCTGAACTTTAACGGAGGCTCCATTGACATTTCGCTTTTCATGGACACACAGCTGGGTTCAGGGGAGTCTGATCTCTTACCCTGAATCAGACTGAAAACCCCAAGCATTGCATAATTATTACTGTTCTGCATTCTCTGATTATTTAATAATTTGAAGTGGCTCTCTGGATAAGAGAGTTTATTAAGATTAGTTTTATTTTAGCGATTTCAGAAAATCACTCACCTCTCGTCTGTCCACGTGTCCTGTTCCCTAAAGACACTCATTATAAAGGTCAGGTGTTGTTCTATAACCCTACAGAATACAGAGGCAAATACTCCAGAATCAGCCCAACATTAGTGTGTTACATCCAGGACTGTTTTTGGGCCCAAAAGATCAGACATTTGACTGTTTATGTTCCAGTACCTGTTTGCATACATTTTAGAACCTCTTGTGACATAAAACCAAAATAAATAAATATATATATATATATATATATATATATATATATATATATATATATATATATATATATATATATATATATATATATATATATATATATATATATATATATATATATATATATTTTTTTTTTTTTTTTGTTACGGACCAATTTCCTTGGTTTGAAAGAGGCAGATGTAGAGGACAGGGGGGTATGGAGACTAATTTTTAGCCAATTTCACGTTCTTTACATGTTTAGCTTTATTATAAGTTGATATTATGAGTAAAGTAAGAGGTTCTTCACACAGTACTGTGCCTGTATGCTACTGTGGGTTTATGTACAGTATGGTGAGATTGAGTCTCTTACATATTTAGTACCTACAGGGTTACAAACCCTTAAGGATTACTACTGTGTGAGGATAGAAGATGAATCTGTGCAGTCCGATCACACAGAAGAGCTGCTGTATTATAGTACAATTCATGTTCTTCATCGTCATCTGTTCTGTTAATCCTTCATTAGTCTATTTATTCCTTTAGTGTGTGTGTGTGTGTGTGTGTGTGTGTGTGTGTGTGTGTGTGTAATTCTCATGCATTTGCCGGCTGCATGGATATGGATATGTGTATGGATACTCACTGTGTTTTTCCTCCTGTAGTGAAGTGTTACTTTCACTTTGATCCGAAAAGAAGGAGGAACCAGGAAGCGCGCGCACGCGCACACACACACACACACACACACACACACACACACACAAACGCACACCGTCTTCTTCTTATATGGTTATTAAAGGCTTAGAGGTTGACAATCCAGCTTTATGCTGCTTTACCGCCTCCGACTGGATTGGAGTTTGGAGAAGAGCGAATGGAAAGTGCTTTCCAAGAATACAAACAGGAAAAGAAGTAAAACATCACAAAAATAAAACAGATATGCTGAAAAAAGTAGGTTTTACTCTAAACACTGAAAGATTCAGCCTGTCTGATCTCAATGGGAAGAAAATTCCCGTTGTTCAGTATTTCAACTCTAATTCTAAATGACCAGTAGGTGGCAGTGTAATGTGTATTTGAGCTCAGTGTCTCTGCAGTCTATTAGAAATAGTGGAGCTCCAATGGTCTCGTTACAGTTTTTCTCAGCTGCTTTGGAGCATTTCTCGAATCATCCTTAATATTTGCAAAGCAGTAAATGCATTCTCAAAACAATTTGTACAAACAGCACAATACATTGGATTTCTTGCAAAAGCCTGAACTTTTCTCAAAATCCTTAGTTCATCTCTCAAAAGTACGTTTTTGTGTCAATGAACATCTCATTAGTTCATTTGTTTTGAGAAATGCACTTACTGTAAAGGATGATTAGAGAAATGCTCCAAAGCAGCTGAGAAAAACTGTAATGAGACCATTGGAGCTCCACTATTTCTAATAGACTGCAGAGACACTGAGCTCAAATACACATTACACTGCCACCTACTGGTCATTTAGAATTGTAGTTGAAATACTGAACAACGGGAATTTTCTTCCCATTGAGATCAGACAGGCTAATGCAATGAACTGATGCTGAGATGTTTTGGGGGTTAAAACGATTCAGGTGAAACCAGCAGAATATATTTTGATCAACATTAACATAAACAACTGATAATGTAGGAAACAGCAGACACGTGTACACAATCCATTAAATAAATGTAGAAAAGCGTTCGCAATTTAATCAAAGCAACAAGAAATGTTCTTATGATGAGCACAAATGACTAAATGATGTGGAGGTTGAACAAGTAGTTTAGAGAATTTTATTTCTGATCTGAGAAACACTCCAAAGTGACTGAGAAAAACTGTAATAGCGAGGCCAAAGACACAGCAGTTTGGGATTCTTTTATTGATGTATGATTGTGTTTCTGATCAGAGTAAGTTCATGTGTATGAAGTAAAAACAAACTACATTTTTTAGTTCCAGACAATATTGCGAGATGTTTTCATTCATTTTGTTCAGAAACCAAAGTGCTCTGCAGCTATGCAACACTTTTTGCTAGTGCTTCTTGTATGTGTAAATAAAAACGCACCCTTTTTCACTTACTCCCAGAAGTGTCCCCCTGTGACGTCACATGTCCTGGGCACTTCCCCTCTCCCTCAGATTAAAAAGGGAAAGTACAGAGAGAGCAGACTTGGTTTCACAACTTTTCATCCTTTTCTCCACTTTTCTCTTTTCAGCAGCTCTGTGAAATGGCTAGAATTAAAGCGGCAGATTACATGGATGGATGGATAGATGAATGGATGGATGGATGGATAGATGAATGGATGGATGGATGGATGGATGGATGGATGGATGGATGGATGGATGAATGTTCACACACATTTTGTTCTTCTGGATGGGCTTTTTCTCTTCGTTTTTATTTTATTATGATTATTGTGTAACACACAGCCGGAAACAAATACATAAATATTTATTTTTAAAAATGTGCATGTCATTTTATTAATCTAATATATTTTTTATCTAATAGAAACAATATGGAGTTAATGATTTAAAAGTACAAAATTATTTGCTTTAATTGGACTTAAGTATCCAAAGCACTGTGATCTGATATGGCTATAATGTTATTATTATTATTACTCTTGTCGGAAGACTCTTCGCTTAATCAATTCAGTTTATGTGAAAAAAAACTCTAATGTTACTCTTAGCACACTGATCTATTCATAAAATTAAATTAACTAGTCAAAACCAGGATTGATATAATGAACCCAAACCTTTCTTTTCAACTTCTTAAAAAAACACACACACTAATAAGACCACGGGTGTTGTGGCAATTTAAAGTCATGGGTTTCTTCCATTTATCTTCCATTTATTGCTCTTAAAATGTTCTGCTTGCTGTTGAACTTATGCGCCAAACACATGAATCATCAAAACAATCAATCAAAACGAGTTCAAAACAGAAATGAATGGTGACTTGCTGCGTGTTTGACCAGTTGAGTTTCAATCCAATCATTAATAAAAACTGACCTCGCAAAATGTTGTTGAGTTAAAAGAACGATATTTATTATTTAAGTAGTAACGAATTACATTTATTTCATCCTGTCCACCACTGATAGATATTCATTTATAGACTTTATAATGCATTATTATTACAAATGCTACTTCATGGGTTCTTCTTTTTTATTATTATTATTATTGTTATTATTATTATTATTATTATTATTATTAATATTATTATTATTATTATTTCTTTTACAATAATTTACCTTATTGTCATATTTTTCTGTTTTATTATTCAGATTTAAAGAATGTCTCCCCTAACACCATTATCGAGTTGAGAAACACTGATTTAGAGTTAGGATTTAAATGTTTTAACTTTTATTCTCCTTTAGTCTCTTTCAGGTTTTTACGGCGTCTCAGGAAAGGATGAAGCTCATTGAGGTTCTGTGGGTGTGCATATTTCTCACATTTTAGCACTTTCACTGTCTTCCATTCCTCAATTTCTCTTAATGTATCCTCCACCTGTTTCTGCGCCTTATTCCTTTGAGGATCCCCTGCAGATAGCTCCTCCCTGCTGGGTAGAAAAAAGTCTCTAAGCCATCGAAATAACTTATTGATAATCATCTTCACTCATGTGTCTCAAATTCGCAAATGAGCAACAGTTGTTGTTGTTGTTGTTGTTGCGGTGTTTTATGGCGTATGAGCAACAGTGATGCGCTCTGGCCTATATATAGAATAAAAGATGACTATGATATCACCTTGCCACGCCCCTTTCATCACCTGTGACATCACCTGTCCCTGGTGTTCTCCATCAGATCACGGAGGGAAATACAGAGAGAGCAGTTTGGCTTCTTCACAACTTTTCAGATTAGTTGGGGATTTAAAGTAGATTAGGCTCCAGTTAAGGCTTTTAAAGATTTCCATAAAGATCTATATAAAGGTTGTAGGAGCTGTAGGTAATTTGATAGTAGCTGTAAAAACAGTTACACCTGCTGGAAACTTGGTGTGTTTTAGGTGTTTATTACCTGATAAAGCACTGTAGTTATAATATTTAACATTTTACATTCCACCTTTTAATACTGATATATTTGAACACATTTCCCCCTGTTTTAGATCAACTCAATGAAGTGAGAATATTACAGTCATAATATGGGGGGAAGAAAGAAATATGTACAGTAAACCAGATTACTACCATATATATTCCATTAATACTTTCGCTAGTATTCAGTCAGCCACCAATTGTGCAATTTCTCCCACTTAAAAAGATGAGAGAGGCCTGTAATTTTCATCATATTTACACTTAAACTCTGTGAGACAAAATGAGGAAATAAAATCCCGAAAATCACATTGTCTGATTTTTTAAGATTTTATTTGCAAATTATGGTGGAAAATAAGTATTTAGTCACCTACAAAAAAAGCAAGATTTCTGGCTCTCACAGACCTGTAACTTCTTCTTTAAGAGGCTCCTCTGTCCTCCACTTGTTACCTGTATTAATGGCACCTGTTTGAACTCGAGATCAGTATAAAAAACACCTGACCTGCAGAGAGCTGAGACCAAAGTAACAAAGGCTACCATCAGGAACACACTACGCCGCCAGCGACTCAAATCCTGCAGTGGACAAAAACTCAACTTGTCGTGTTTGGAATAAAAAGAATGCTGAGTTGCATCCAAAGAACACCATACCTACTGTCAAGCATGGGGGTGGAAACATCATGCTTTGGGGCTTAAAATTTACTTTTATTTATGTTCAGCAGGGGTGCCAATACTTTATTGCAGCACACAAACGATATCAGTGTACTTAATATCAGCATAATATTAATAATGCCGATTATTAATGCACTTATAATAAATCTAAATAAAAGATTAATGACATCACTAAGAACCAAGATAAGCTGTCTCTCTCTCTCTCTCTCTCTCTCTCTCTCTCTCTCTCACACACACACAAACAGCGGATTTCTATGTTGCTACAGTATATAAATATTACATATATTTTATAACAATAGTAATATAATAAATATATTTCGTGTCCGATTGTTTTGTGTTTTTAAAATGGTTTTACACAAGATAAAAAAATGTCTGCGTGTCGAACACGTGCAGTAGGCGGAGCTGTTGCTAAGCAACCGTTCGCGTGAAAAAGTTCGCGTGAACAAAATACGTTGTATCGCTGTATCCGTAAAAGCATCCATCTGATTGATCCGATTGATTTAGATGTTCTGAGGAGTTTGGTTGTGTTTGTTTCCTATGAAAGATACAATCTCGAGTGTAATGCATCCTCCTGAGAACTTTTATCACCTGATTCCCAGAGAGGAGGTGAAGAGTGAAAAAGCTCCCAGGTAAGAGTCCATTTACACTCCAGAGAGAGCGTGTTCATAGAGATAATATAAAAACAAACACCACTAGAGGTCGCTCTCGTATTGACAGGGGATCTTTTAGTTGCTCCAGCAAAACAGACGCAACCTGGAAAAGGTATGGACCTCTAATGATGATGATGATAATGTTGATGTTGATGTGTTCATTTACAGATACATGTCACAGTTCAGAGAGCAGGTTAAACAGGAGCAAAAGCTGAACAAAGCCTCCCACAGGACCATGGGTCCAGCTAAAGTGGAAGTGTCTTCTCCAGATAAATTCCTGAAGAAACACTCCAAAGAACCCAAACTTCCTGAGAGTAAGAGTCACCTGAGATCAGTAAAACTGCACAACACACACACACACACACACACACACACACACACACACACACAAACACTAATGATAATGAGGATGTAATGAAAGTCCTGAAACAGTATCATGAAGTCACATCACCACACTGTTCTCCTCAGAGAAGCCGTTCTAGTACAGAGAGGTCCTGCACAAGAAACCATCGATCCCGGCCAAAACCGAGCAGCTGCTCGCCGGAGGACACGCCCAACGAGACTTTGTGAGAAGGAACGCAGTGGAGAACATAAAGGCAGTTCCACGTAAACCCGAACCTGCTTCCGTACACACCAGACATGGAGACAAGGAGCTGCTGGAGAACTCAGGCCTCGTCCCAAAGTATATCAAGAGAATGGTGAGTGAGAGAAAGGTGTGAAGGAACAGAATAAAGGATTGTATCATCAGTACATAGTAAGTGTGTGTGTGTGTGTGTGTGTGTGTGTGTGTGTGTGTGTGTGTGTGTATGTGTGTGTGGTGTCAGGATTACGGGAAAGTCCCGGAGTACCTGAAACAGAGGCAGGAGGAGTTTAAGGAGAGCGCAGGAGGAGTACGATCGCTACGTGAAGAAGAAGAGGAAGGAGGAAGCCATGATGCAGCTCTCTGAAGAGGAACGACAGGAGATACTGCACGTGAGTCTCACACACACAAACACACACTCAATCACATGCTCTCACACATGCACATGTACACAAACACACACACCTCAAGATGTAACCCAGACATGCATCTGTTTTACATAAACTCTGCTCTGTGTGTGTGTGTGTGTGTGTGTGTGTGTGTGTGTGTGTGTGTGTGTGTGTGTGTGTGTGTCAGGGACTGAAGGAGAACTGGGATGAGCTCAATCATCAGTACCAAGGCCTGTCTTTGTTCACGGACATCATTTCTAAGAAACAAAAAAAGGAAAGACTGGAGTCAGAAATGAAGCAGCTGGAGAAAGACATCGAGCTGATCAAGAGACACAAAATCATCTACATCACTAAAAACTAATGCCGACACGTCACTGACACGTCACTGACACACTACACGCTACACTGAATTCACCTGCTCTCCTGCATGTGCTGTAAAACCTGTCTGCATTACATCTTCACACTGCAGGTGTAAACACATCGTCTGAAATAAACATGCAGGGCTTGAAATGATGCAGAGTTCATCTGTTTTATTACCTGTTGTACCCTTTATACACGTGTGTACATTCATACCAGGTCCTGGAGAGAGGGCAATATGTAATGTAATATGTACATTGTATGTATAATTGTACAGAAGTTATATACAGTGTTTATGCAGTGATCTAATGGTGTAGTGTAGAGTTCAGTAATGTGATGGTTGATGGAAAAAAGCTGTTCCTGAACCTGCTGGTGTTCTGGTGCATATGTTCCTGTATCTACTTCTTGATGGAAGGGGGTTAAACAGTTTGTGACTGGGATGTGAAGAGTCCTTGATAATGTTGTGAGCTCTGTGCAGGCATCTACTGTGGTGAAGGTGTTCAATAGCAGGTAGTTGGGTGCCAGTGATGAGTTGGGCGGTTTTGGCCACCCTTTGCAGGGCTTTGCGTTCACACACAGTGGAGCCTCTGTACCATACAGTGATGGAGTTGGTCAGGATGCTTTTGTTGATGCCGTGGTAGAAACTTGTTAAATTCCCTGGGGACAGATGAGCTTTCTTGAGACTTCTCCAGTATACAGTCTTTGTTGAGCCTTCCTAACCAGAGCTGAAGTGTTCTGGTGCCAGGACAGATCCTCAGAGATGGACTCCCAGGAACTTAAAGCTGGAGACTCGCTCAACATCAGTTCCACTGATGTTGACTGGGAAATGTCTCCTGCTGTTGGATTTCCGAAAGTCCACGATGAGCTCTTTAGTCTTTGTGGCGTTGAGGGTCAGGTTGTTGGTGGCACACCATGCTGTCAGGCTTCGGATCTCTTCCCTGTAGGCCGATTCATCATCATCATTGCTGATCTGGCCGACCACGGTGGTGTCATCTGCATACTTGGTGAAGATGTTGGAGTTATACAGAGGAGCTCAGTCGTGGGTGAACAGGGAGTAGAGCAGTGGGCTCAGAACACAGCCCTGTGGGATGCCAGTGTTCAGAATGAGGGTTGAGGATACCTGGTTGCCCAACCTAACAGATTGAGGTCTGTTGGTGAGAAAGTCCAGAATCCATCTGCAAGTGGAGGTGCAGATACCCAGGTGACTGAGCTTAGTGATCAGTACAGTGGAGAGGACTGTACTGAAGGAGAGAAATTACTACTGAATCGCAAAATCTGGAGAGACGCTGAGCCTCGCGTTGTGCACGCGCCGCCATCTTGGTCTTATTTTGGGATTATAAAAAAAAACGTATTTAAAGAGTTTTTTACTTGTTAAACTCATTTGAGTTTTGAAACAAGACTATTTGAAGCTCGACATGTCTTTGTATATCTAAAAATAGCTTTATTCATCTTATCATTGGTTTACTGTTTCTTCTTTTTCTTCTTCTTCTTTTTCTTTTGGCTGCTCCCATTAGTCAAGTCAAGTCAAGTCAAGTTTATTTGTATAGCGCTTTTCACAACAGACATTGTCTCAAAGCAGCTTTACACAAATCAACAGTGATGGTGAATGGTGTGAATTTGTCCCTGATGAGCAAGCCGTGGCGACTGTGGCAAGGAAAAACTCCCTTAGATGTTATGAGGAAGAAACCTTGAGAGGAACCAGACTCAAAAAGGGAACCCATCCTCATCTGGGTGACATCAAGAGTTTGATCATAAATCTTTCAACAATAAAGAACACTGGACAGTGAGAACTAACATGATTACTGGAGTATAAGATTATAAGTGATGTTCTTTCTGCAGTCTTATACAGTCTATATGGTTAGTAGCTCCGAGTTTTATGAGCTCAGCATTTGTGATCACCACAGATCCAGCATCAGCTTCTCCATGCCAGAGCCTTTAAACACTCCAGGAGGTCCAATGTCAAAACTCCACACATGTAGCGGGATCCAAATGGCACTGGTACGTCTCTAGATGGTTCGGGATGTTTGTGAGTTCGGCATCTACTTCTTCAAAGGTCCGAGGGGCCGCCACAGCGAATCATCCGTCTCCATACCACCCTGTCCTCTACATGTGCCTCTTTCACACCAACTACCTGCATGTCTTCCCTCACCACAATCCATAAACCTCCTCCTTGGCCTTCCTCTTTTCCTCCTACCTGGTGGCTCCATCCTCAGCATACTCCTACCAATATACCCCATGTCCCCCTCTGCACATGTCCAAACCATCTCAATCTCGCCTCCCTCACCTTGTCTCCAAAACGTCTTACATGCGCTGTCCCTCTAATAAACTCATTTCTAATCCTGTCCATCCTTGTCACTCCCAACAAAAAACATCAACATCTTCAGCTCTGCTACCTCCAGCTCCACCTCCTGTCTTTAATGAATTTGCGGCATTTAGCAGACGCCCTTGTCCAAAGCGACGTACAAATGTGCTTTGAGTCTCTAGCAATGAATAAATCTACACTGATACGCAAGATTACAGACTTAAAATGAAATATAAATCTTGAATTCTACAAAGCAAACTTGGAAAGTGCTAATTTAAGTGTTTCAGAAAGAGGTAGGTCTTCAAATGTCGCTTGAAGATAGCCAGGGACTCCGCGTTACGGACATCTAGGGGAAGTTCATTCCACCACCTCGGTGCCACAACAGAGAAGAACAGAGAATGCCACTGTTTTTAAACCATACAACATCTCAGGTCTCACCACAGTCCTATAAACTTTCCTTTTTACTCTTGCAGATACTCTTCTATCACAAATCACTCCTGCCTCTTCTCCACCCACTCCACCCTGTCTGCCCTCTTTTCTTCACTTCTCTAACACACTCTCCATTTCTTTACACTGTTGACCCCAGGTATCTAAACTCATCCACCTTCACCACCTCTTCTCTCTGCAACCAGTCTGAAAAAAGAATAAGATGGTGGAAACTGAAGGAGGAAGACTGCAGTGTGAGATTCAGGAAAGAGGTCAGACAGGAGCTCGGAGGTAGTGAAGAGGTGCAACTACTAATAGGTGGGAAACTACTGCAGAAGTGATAAGGGAGGCAGCTGGAAAGGTAATTGGTGTGACATCTGGAAAGAGAAAGAAAGACAAAGAGACATGGTGATGAAAGTGCACGAGAGCATAAGAAACGAAAGAAGTTGTCGGAATTGGGATCCACAAAGAGATGAGAAAAGTAGGCTGAAGTAAAAGGAGATTTGGCAGCAGGTGAAGCAAAAGCAAAAGCAAAGAAAAAGGCAAATCAGAAGCTGTATAATAAGTTGGACACTAAGGAAGGAGAAAATAATTTGTACCAATTGGCCAGGCAGAGGGGCCCAGCTGGGAAGGATGTGCTACAAGTTAGAGCAATAAAGGATGCACATGGAAATGTGTTGACTTGTGAAAATAGTGTGTTGAGAAGATGGAGGAAGTATTTTAAGCAGCTAATGAATGAGAAAAATAAGAGAGAGAGAAGGTTGGATGATGTGGAGATGGTGAAGCAGGAAGTGGATAGGATTAGTAAGGAGGAAGTGAAAGCAGCTATGAAGAGGATAAAGAGTGGAAAGTCGGCTGGACCAGGTTACATACCGGTAGAAGCATCCTTGTGTCGTTCGTTCAGGCATGGAGGACAACAGCTCTGAAGTTCTCGTTCAGGATCGCGGGTACCTGCGCAGCGGATTCAAGTCAAGATTTGGTGGTGGAGACGTCTTCAACTGGGGCTTGGCTCGCATCTTCCACAGCAGCTGCATTCAGGGTACATGTTGCCCCGGCGCCAGAGTGAACAAGACCTGGGCGGGCCGCATTCTAGGAAAACATGTGTAGTTGAGGTGGTGGAAGTATTGGATTCTACCCGCGAATTTACATGGGACGAGTGAGTGTCCACACGGGACGATTTCAGTGCAGCTTTTCACTATCGCAGCTGGGCCCGCTTTACATGTAGGTCACGGATTTGTTTCTGCACGGCCTCCTGCTCTAACTCCACCGTGTGCAACTCGAACAAGTCAAAGTTAAGATAAAGTGTGTAAGGCAATGCAATTAAAATTAGTCGGGTTAACAAGCTACATGCACAACAAATCAGAACGACAAAAAACAATTTTGTTTAAGGGGAAAAAATATAGAAAGCGGCAAACAATTTAAACTCAAGAAGCTTAAAGCTTATAGTGGCTGCTTGTTGGAGAGTGCATGGGGAATTCTTCTTTTAATTAATTCACCCATGCTGGGTTGTTTCTTTCTGGGGGTAAAAAACTAAATTTAAGGATGCAGGGTGAAGTTATTTGTGTAAATCAACATTTGTATTGTTTTTAATGATAATTGCAGATGGCAAGTTGACAACCATGCATAAAAAAATCTATATAAAATATAATACTACATTGTTTTTACAAGTTTTGTTCAAATAAAATACAGAGACGTTTTGTTCAGTTGTGACGATATAAACATTTAAATCATATCATTCATTTAATTTTGTATAATAATTAAATGATAAATGCATAAAGTTAAATACAAACATTAAAGTAAAGCCGCAGTAAAGTTCTAAAATAATAATTGAACTGTTGTAGTAGACACGATGTGATAAAAAGAGAAGGGAACAGAGAAACGCAGAAAGTTAACAGTCTTGATTTAAAAAAAGGAAAAAATATGCATTGATGTTCAAAGGCACAAGCTTTCACTGAAAACCACAACAGCAAATAAAAATGTAACCGTTTACGCTGTTGTTATTTGCTGCTTTTAGATTGTGTTTGTTCGCACCATTTTTGATTGAATCCATCACTGTGTCACGAGCGAGCTGTTTGTGCAACCTGATGTTCGCGAGTCACAACAGAACAGATCCAGTGCGACTTTCCTGAAGTTTCAAACAAACAGTTTACACAATAGCACTTCATTAAACTGCACCATATTCACATGATGAGTATTATACAGTTTTTATTTACCATGCTGATGTTTCACCTTCATCCATGACACCAGTGTTTTCTTTTCACGTGCTCGTGCATCACTGTGGTACTTTTATCCCACACAAGCTCATCTTTGAATAACTTGCAGGTTACAGTTTTCTTTGTTGTGTTTATTATAAAATGCTCTCATGCCTTGGATGACTTTCGATGCACCATTTCGCGTGCGGCTCTGTTACCTTAACGTCACGCTAACCCGTAAACCGTAACTTGAGCAGCACAACTAAACGATAACGGCATACATTGACCTTGAATTTCATTATTGATTATTATCACTTTTTCTTACAATCGTTGTTTCAGCTTTAATACAGTCACTGTTCCTGAAAGGGCTGTCAGGTTTACAAGGCAGGACTAAGCGCAGAGAAGCAGAGTTTCAAAACATGTAAATATGTAGGTACACTGTTAAAAATTTTCCCGTTCGAAAAAACAGTAAAGAACTGGCAGCACGGTTGCCAGCATCTTATTGTAAAATTAACAGTGTTTTATTGTTGGTGAAATTTACA
Organism: Silurus meridionalis; assembly: GCF_014805685.1. Classification (NCBI taxonomy): domain Eukaryota; kingdom Metazoa; phylum Chordata; class Actinopteri; order Siluriformes; family Siluridae; genus Silurus; species Silurus meridionalis. The sequence goes on from NC_060887.1 coordinate 37,632,183, forward strand.
GTTAGCTAATGTTTTTGCAAATACAACATAACACTGATTCTACATGATAGTATATTTCTTAAAATATAATCAGCAGTTATTTTAAACCTTGTGATAAAAGAAATTCCCCTAGTTTAATTACAGGACACCACATTAATACCATGTATAAATGTACCCTTTAACAGAAGTAAATAAGCTTTAGAGAGTTGTAAATAACATTCAAGAAAATACCACAGATTCCTATTTACAGAACATTTGTATAAAATAAAAACAATGGTCAACCAAAAGCCCAAAGGTTATTACATGTATGGAAATACATCTAAATGTAAAAAAATTTACTCTGGAAAGAAAGACAAAGGGAATGACAAAGAACACCCAAGTATATACAGTATTTTTGTGTGAATATGCATGTGTGTGATGTGTGTGTTGTGAGTGTGTGTATGCGTTGTTTGTGTGTGTGTGATGTGTGTGGTCTGTGATGTGTATAATAAAATATAAATAAATATAATAAAATATAATTTTTAAGTAGACTGGAGACACGTCTGCTTTGATACTCCTACAGCCTTGTGCTCTTTTCCGGATTTATCCCAATTAACCGCCTGTAAAAGAAATGTGTGTGTTTAGAACTAGAGTGGAGGGGAAATGATTACTCACAGAAAACATATAACAAAGAAGATTCTTGTATAAAGAACAGTTTTCATTTCAGAAAGAAAACAAGCTACAGCTCGCAGATCTTTTGGGTAAAAAGTAAAACACAGTAACACCGATATACAAGGTATATAAGGTCATTTTAGTGTGATACAAAGACAGTGTGATTTCAGTGCAATAGTGTTTGAAAAATGTACTTTATGTTGCTGAATGAAACTAAATGGAAATAATGCAACCCGAGTCTGAAATCCAGCTGCACACCTCAGTGATGCATTTGGCGTATTAATCACTGAAAATGAGCACATAGAAGATCGATTCACTTTCAATATCCACCATACATGTTAGCAGCAGTTTCTAACAGAGTGGATTCAATTCTGATTGGTTTAATTTCATTTAAAAGTGAACTCTGTTGCTTAATATAACAACAAACTAATTCAACATAAAGTCTTTTTAGGGATAAATCTTTTGTAAAAATGTAAACATCTTGAACTTTATTTTAATTCATTTATCGTTTCTGTGAACTAAAGATCTGGAACAATACCAACAACCTAAAAAAATAAATAAAAATAAAGATGTATTTAAATAATTGTTTAAAAAATGTCTACTATTTTCCTGTTTATAAAATAAAATAAAGTATTGAATAGTCTTATCTTCATAATAATCTTAAATATAATCAAACAGGTACATTTTATAACCAAACTTGAAGAATGAAATGAAATGAAAGTAAAAGAATAACACAGACTACGTATGTGCAGTTCAATAGAGTTTATTTATGTCTTATTATTTTATCACAACAGATTAAATATAACGGAAATTAAGATGGATGGGAGCCTGTGCTTCGCTTTTCAATGCGGATCGCTGTCCTATACACTTAATAATTTATTATCTATCATAATAAGTGTATAGGACTAATTTTAAAATTTCATAAAATTCTGAAGATGACCGTAACCCTAACCCTAACCCTAACCCTAACCCTAACCCTAACCCTAACCCTAACCCTAACCCTAACCCTAACCCAAACCCTAACCGTAACCCGCAAATGGGGTCCCGTCCATCTGCGTCGAAAAGCAGCGAAGGGTTTCCGTCGATGCGTTGAAAGCGGCGAAGGGTACCCTCGGCGTCGGATGTGACGCCGTCGGACGCAACATCCACAGCGTCGATATGTGACGATGTGGGGTGCGAATGTGTTGTCAACATCCGGCATGTAAGATGTAACTTTAATCTTGACGCAGGACTGCAAGCTCTCATCTGTAAGGCGGGTGCGGTATTTGGATTTTATGTAGTTCATGTTTGAGAATATCTGCTCGCACAGGTAAGTTGATCCAAAGATAGATAATACTCCAAATGCATATTTCTTCATGTTACTATAACTGTCAGGAAGAGCATTCCATGTTTGAAACACAAGTTTCTCGATAGTTGGGAGGCTATCAATTTCGCTCCATTCGTGGCTTTGGGCAAGCTGAGCTTTCTGGCCAGTGACGTCTTCAAGCTCGGCTGTCAGACTTTTGAACTTGGACACCCACAAATCTTTGTCAGCTATATCGGCCAATTCCATTTCAAGGTCAGCTTGAATTACTCCTGGGAATGTGTTCAACAAGGACGGGTCAATCTCCACGGGAGTGACAGGGAAAGATAGTGTCATTTTTTCCTTTCGGAACTCGCTGAATCTGCTCCCAAATTCAGTTTGCATATCCACGATCGCACCTTGTAAATAATCACCGTTGAGTGTGTGATCGTGATAGGCTTCTTTGAACTCTCTCAGGGAGGGGAAGTGAGAGAGCGTGCCTCGCTGTACATCTCTGGCGAATACAGTCAGCTTGCGCTCGAATGACAATACAGCTTCCAGCATGTGCAGTGCAGTGTTTCCCCGCCCCTGTAGACTTTTATTCAGCATGTTTAGGTGACTTGTCATATCCACCATAAAGTGCAGTTTTTCCAGCCACTCGGTATCTTCCAGTTGCGGGTAGTTCAGGTTTTTGCTTTTCAGGAATGTTTTCACATGTTCTAAACAAGCAACAAAGCGACGCAAAACCTCACCTCTGGACAGCCATCGGACCTTATTGTGTAGCAGGAGATCGGAATATTCGCTGTCAACTTCATCTAGCAATGCACGGAACTGACGGTGGTTTAATGCTTTTGCAATTATCTTGTTCACCATCTCGATGACAAGGTTCATCACCTCCATACACTCCGGTGGGAATGTTTTTGCACACAGTGCTTCTTGGTGCAAGATGCAGTGAAATGCAAGCAGATTTCGATCCAACGCTTTCTGTAATAAAGTCACAAACCCCTTTGTGATCCCCTCATACTGGGTGCCCCATCTGTAGCCACTGAAATCAGGTGGTTGGTGTTTATTCCATTGTCATTTAAACACTTCAGCACAGCCTCACATATGTCTTCCCCGCGTGTTTGACCTTTCAGTGGTATTAATTCGATCATTTCTTCTTGCGGCCCATCAGAGTTAACATACCTGCATAACAGCGCTGCCTGTTCAATATCGATCACATCACACGACTCATCACAGGCAATTGAGTATGCTGGAGCTGAATTAATGTCCTTGATTTGCTGATTGGTGATGTTGCCTGCCATTTTATTGGCCCTTTCCTTCACTGTCTTTATGGAGAGAGGCATGTCTTTAATTTTCTGTATTATCTCGGTTTTGTTTTTGAAGTCTGAAAATAGGTGCTCTGAAATTTTAATGAATGAATCCTTCATGTAGTCACCATCTGTGAACGATTTCACGCTTTATTATCTCCCGGTTGCAACAAAACTAGCAGCAGTAGTGGAGTTTGGAGATGCAATCCACTTCTTAAATTTATCTTTGCGCTCCTCTAATTTTTCCAGAAGTAATGCAATCGCACTTTTTCTCTCACTCCCAACTGGGTACTTGGCTGCAAATGTAGCATGCTTTCCCTGGAAATGTCTTTCCACATTACTCTTTTTGTTATTTGACAACTTCTCATTACAAAGCAAACATGCAGGCAATCCTTCCGCATTGGCAATGAAAGCAAATGATTCGGTCCAAGAACTGTTGAATCCTCTGTTCTCCTCAGCTATCTTTCTTTTTCCCTTGGGATCCATGGCCCATGACACACCCGCCGGTTTGTTTGTTTGTTTTTCAGCATCACGGCGATCTGACAGAAACGTGTTTCGCAGTTTTTTTTTTGTTACGTAAATCTTCGTTGACAGAAATGTTGAAATTAAATATTTATTATACACATTTTTACAACGTTGAAAAACGTTAAGAATGTTTATTAATTTATATCGTACTGAAATAATATTATATTATTTTTTTTTTTTTTTTTGAAAAAGCTCCAGGGAGCCACTAGGGCGGCGCTTAAGAGCCGCATGCGGCTCTAGAGCCGCGGGTTGCCGACCCCCAGTTTAGCCTGTCTGTCTGCTCCCTGGCCTTGGCTCTAGACAGTCACTTGTTAACTAGTGCTGTTCTGAGACTATGACCTATACTACAAGAAATGAGAGCAGCACCTTCCCGGGTGGGATGGATACCGTCTCGCCCTAACAGGCCAGCCTTGCCCTCAAAAATGCTCCAATTATTAATGAAGCCCACATTGTTTTTGGAGCACCACTCGGACATCCAGCAGTTCAGCGACCATAACCTGCTGTAGGCTACATCGCCACGTCGCATTGGGATGGGGCCAGAGCATACTACAGCATCGGACATTGCCTTCGCTAATTTACACACCTCTATAATATTACTCTTAGTAACCTCTGACTGTCGAAGGCGTATATCATTAGCTCCTGTGTGAAAAACTATCTTAGAGAACCTGTGCTTTCCTAAGAATCTAAGCTGACCTGCTATGTCCGGCGCCCTGGCTCCCGGTATACACATAACCTGTGCTGCTGGTGCCCCTAAAGGTCTAGCTAGTTTCACGTGCCTCAGAATGGAGTCTCCTAAAACCAGAGCTCTTTCAGGTTTCTCAGCGGGTGCTTCACTGAGGAGAGCAAACCTGTTGGACACGCGAAGCGGAGAGGAATGGTGCTCCCGTGGGCGAGCCTTAGCGTTAGCTTTGGCTTTGCGAGTATGCCGCCGAGTCGTCACCCATTCGCCCTGCTGCGAGGGCTCTAATGCCGAAGTCGGGGGAATATTACCTTCACCTAGGGCATCCAGACTTTCCCCTGCAGAACTTGGACTGCTCTCACACTCACTACTTCTCTCTAGACTCTGGATGCGCTCCTCTAATGCTAAGATCTTCTCCGTCAAAGAGCAAACTAGCTTACACTTCTCACAGATAAAATTATCGCTAACAACGGAGAAAGACTGACTAAACATGTCACACTTCACACACTGAGTGAACTGGATGTTTGCCATAATAGAGAAATTACGTACCCTTAAAGTGATTACTGTAGTGTGTGTTCGTAGTTCTGGTGAATGTCCTTCACTCACTGCTTTCAAACCCTCAGACAGGGAAAAAAGCGCTCTTCCGACAGCAAAAATAGTCGAGACAGAGCCAATGAAAAGTGAAGGATGCAGGAGATCAACACGATATTTTGATATTTTAAAGCGAAAAAAGTGAGAAAAAACGAACTATAAAAAATTTAAAACGCCGATACAAACACAATTCACGGTGAATAGTTCAACAACAGGCAAAAAATGAGTGCTATTTAAATGAATTTGCGTTAACATATTATTAACATGTTCATTTCAACAGCCATAATTATTATATTAACATTTTGATATCTAATGAATGTATCCAGGCTGAAGATCCACATGTAGAACACAAGCAGAGAAAAAATGATGATGATCAGGAATGTGTCTGTTCTCAGTCATGTTTCCATCACTGACTCCCTCTGTCTCATCCACATAAACCCCACACTTCTTACTGTCTTCTGTCTTGTTCATTGTTATCTTTATAAACTAGTCTACATCTGTGGTGTGTGAGAGACAGGAAATTATTCACCAGTGGTAGATTAAAAAAGCCGCACAATGAGAGAAAATAATATTGACATTTCACCAAATAGATTAAAACTAAAGTAACGAGCCTGTTTTGAAAATGTAAGAAGTAGAAAGTACAAATATTTTTGTACAAAATGTAATGAGTAAAAGTAAAAAGTTGTAAAAAATAAAAAAACATACTTTAAAATAAGTAGTAAAGTACTGATACCAGAAAAATCTACTTAAGTACAGTAACAAAGTATTTGTACTTTATTACTTTCCACCTCTGGGTTGTATGAATAAGTTAAATACAAGTCACTCTGAATTACGGGCATCTGCCAAATAACGTAAATGTAAATGTACACCAGAGCTGATCTACTTCCTGGATTAGACAGATGACTGTGGTGTCAACAGCAAATTTCTGGATCTTCACAGATGAGTCCGCACAAATGGAGCCTTTTGTGTATATAAAAAAATAGCAGTGGGAACAGCACACATCCTTGAGGAGCACCAGTGCTGAATGTGTAAGTGCTGGATGTGAAAATCCTCTGCTTCACCAATTCAATTAATTTTTTATTTGTTTAGAGCTACATACATGTGTATGTCAACGATTGTGGCATACGAGCTACTTAGGCATAGAAAATATAAGAAATATATATTATAAACATTTAAATTAAAAAAGAAATCAAAATAAAACGTCCACTACAAGTTATAAAAAAAAGAGCATAGAAAGCCAAGGCCCTAAACACCACATATGGAAAATAAATAGAGCACAATCAGGTTTGGGTAAAAGAAAATAAATGAATAAGGTTGTGTTAACACTCCGCCATCTTGACGTCCAGGTGCGATCTTACCTGGGAGCTTTTCCACTCTTCACCTCCTCTCTGGGAATCAGGTGGATGCATTACACTCGAGATTGTGTCTTCCACAGGAAACAAACACAACCAAACTCCTCAGAACATCTAAATAAACTATTTAATAACTGATCACCAGATGGACGCTTTTATCAGTGCCGCCTTGCAACGTGTTTATCATCACGTGAACGGTTGCTTAGCAACAGCTCTGATTACTGCGTGTTTACGCAATTTTATCTTAATGTTAGCGCATGTGCACGCTCTGTAATCAAATAATGTATATACACGGAAAAGAGTTTACTGTTATTAAATATATATATATATATATTCTTTCTCTTTCTGTTAAAATAAACCTACCATTAAAATTATAGACTGTTCTTTTTTTTCTTTACAAAATTAGCAGGGGATTGAATAATTATTCCCCCCACTGTACAATATAAATCCAAAGTACCAATAACAATACTTATATTCTGAAAAAAGAAAAGAAAAGGAGAAGAAAAAAAAACTGGTGTAAAGTCTCTTCATTCATCTTTAAATAAATCAAGTTCTCATTTTATTCCAACAGGATTCTGGGTATTTTTAGGTGAATTATATATATATTTACTTTCTTTTTATTTATTCTAATGATGGAAAGTAATTATGAGTAAAGTCACTTTTTTTTTTTAAACAATAAGGTTTTTGCATTTGCATATTTGCATTTCTGAAGAAAATAATTGCCCAAAATCATCGCATTATTGGAAAAATCATTCTTTTTGTCATCTAATAGCATTTCAAACATAATGTGTTTTTTTAACAAAAATTAGGAAGTGACTGAATTTCTGTCTCAATCAATAAAACGATTAAAAGATGATCAGTAGTTTCTGTAAACTTGATAGAAAATACAGGTATTCCTTCAAAACTAAAACGATGTCTTAAAAACTCAGATGAGGATATTTACTCTTAGATATTTTAAAATGGGTTTCCTTTGCTGTAGAAGCCACTGGAAAGCTGAAAATTAGATTTATTTTATTGTTGACTTGATTAACATTAAAAAAATAGTACGTTTTGAAGAACTAATTAAACCATGTTACAGCAGGTATGTGTGCTTTACTAAATGAAAATGTAGATATATCTGTAAGTAAACAAAAAGCCTAAAATTGTCAAACACTTTATTTCAGTTTTGTTTTTATTTTTGCATCTTTACTTCTTTACGAATTCGTTTCTTAAATTTCTCTTCATTCGAAGGTCTTGTTAAAATTCAGTTTTATTCTCATGTGACAGGATTTAATTGTTAATTTATCTCCATAAAGTTCAGTTTAAGGTTAAAAGTACATTTAGGGTTAAGTTGTAGGTACAACAAAGTTATTAAAAATTGTTAATGTTTTGGAGATAAATATTTTATTTCCGAAAATATAGTAAATCATATCGTTTTGTGAACATAATATCGAGATATGTATCGTATCGTGAGCTGAGTGTATTGTTACACCCTAGTAGCAGGTAACCCAGTCCTCCCTTTGGTCTAGTGTGAAAAATGAAGTTTGGGTGAAACTTGTTGAATGAAAACACCTTCCAGAAGAAGAGAATGTGTGTGAAAAACTTGAGATTTATTCGGAAGTGCATTAATTGTATCTGTTCCACAGAGAAACACGGTGAAACTCTAATCAGCATGTAGAACTAAGCAGCTGAACTCCTTGGGATTTAGGATTGGAGATGTTCCAGCTCAGTTTGTCTACAGTCCTGTCACTGTTTCCCCCCGAGACCCCCCGCGGTGTCCCAGTCACTCACACCGCGCTGCTCGCTCTCTACTCCGGCTCTATCCGTCCCCGAGCCTCCGCCTGCTGCAGCGCCGCCTCTGGCCTCAGAGAGCATGACGTCCCGCTGAGCATCAGTCGCTTTTTACACAGTTTACACCCGTTCTGTCTTATTTACGACTGTAATCTCACTCTTCTCTCAGGAGAAATAAACAGAGAGAAAAGTGGAGAAAACGAGGAAACGTGGTGAAGAAATCAAACTGATCTATCTGGTTGCCAGATTGTGCGATTTGCAGTAGCATGGTATGATCTCTTTAAATGTACACTTTAACCAATTCTGTATTCTAACTGTACATATCTTCCAGCAACAAAATGGAGCGTATCTGGCAACCCTGAGGAGAGGGAGAGCGCCACGGGCAGGGAACATCACAGAGGAAAGCCTGCGTGAGTAAGGAAGAAGGCGGGGCATAGTGACGTCACACAATTCTCTCTATTTAAAGTGCGGCGCGAGTCGCTTTTGCTCATTTTATATTTTGCAACGTGTGAAGAAGAAACGATGGAAGAAATTAGAAAACAATTTAAAAGGATTAGAAAATTTGTTCGACGTCGTCTGGTCAGACTGAGCAACTCTGAACGAGATGCTCTGATACAAAAGTTGCAAGATAACATGCAGAATATGGCAAAAGACATGAATTCATTAATTATACTGATGGCGGAAAAAAAAGTGAAAGAGAGAGAAGATAAGCAGCATCTACAGAACATCACCAAGCCTGAATCGTCCCTGCAACGGTATGAGTATCGAGAAAGACTGTAGCTCATGAGAAAGAGAGAGAGAGGTGGGCAAGAGAACAAAAGCAACTGGAGGAACGTGTTGGTCATCTGGAGGCCGCTTTGGATTTTGAGAAAAGAAAATGGGAGCAGAAGGCCAAACTAGAGAAGGAGAGGAACACTTTACAGCTCGAGACCATCAGAGAGCTCCAAAGATCCTTAAAACATAGTGAGGAAAGGAGAGAGAATGCTCAGCATGAAAGCGATCTTTTGATGAACGTCCTAGAGCAACTGGATGAGCGTGTTGTTCAGCTGGAGGCCACTTTGGCTTCTGAGCAAGAGAAGCGGCAGCATAACCAAGAGATGACTTATCTGGACACCAAGTTCAGTAATGAAACACCAAATATGTCCAATAAGTCGCAGACAATCTCTGATAAGGTACAAGAAATGAGGATGGGATCCCATGGACGACTGGTGGAATATTTTCAGATGTTCAGGAATTTGGCTTCAGATCTAGACAATCATGAGGATGAAAAACAGGAGATCTCACTGGACATGGATTTACGGAACGCCTTGCTGCAGCAGACCATCGCTAAGCTGAAGTCTTCCTCGAACTGTCATCTGGAACAGAAAACAGCAGCACAGGAGAGCAAAGACTCTGTAGAGCTGTAGGAAAGTTTAGATTCATCATGTGAGCACCGTAACCAGGAACAAGAAAAACCTCAAGAAAAACTGCAGTCAGTGTTTGGACAAACCCCTGGAGAACCAGTGCTGACGTGTCAATGATATAGTAACGTGAAAAAAACACCTCCATGCTTATTTATTAAAAAAAAGAAAAAATAAGCATGGAGGTGTTTTTTTCACGTTACTATATCAACTGGAGAATGCTGTTAAGAACAAAATGATAAAACCCACATGATAACACAATGTGTTGGTAAAATATAACAAAGTAAATTGTAATGAAGAAGAAGGTTCTTAAATGGTCACATCCTTCACTCAAATAGAAGTACAGATACTCATGTTTTACAAGTCTCTGGTAAATGTTGAAGTTCTGACTGTATTTTTCTTCTGTAAGTTAAAGTAAAGATGTCCGGGCTCTGACATATTCATTATTACTACCTGTTTTAGTGTCACACTGGTAACTGGACCTCACATCATATTAATATCTTTATGAAGGCTGTCAATCGATTAAAATATTTAATCTTAACTTAAAAACATTTATTTCTGTTCTAAATGTACCTTAACGTAATACTTTTAAAGTTTTTAATACAATAATACAGTGATCCTTAACCTTTTTCATGGACCGGCCTTTAAGGTGTGGTGGATAAATACAACAAAATAAATGATATGACCATAAAAACTGGTAATAATAATAATCGTGAATTCACTGTGTTGTTTTTGTTCATTTTGCTAGCATGGGGGTTTGGTTTTAGGATTTTGGGAGCTTATATATCGTTATTTGTTTGTCTTAGGTAAAAAGGTAAAAGATGGAAGCGGTCATCAGAAGTGCCCTCCCAATGCTGGATAATGATCGACTGAATGACTTGCTATCATTGATGAAAATTGGTGTGAGAACAGACGATGACCTCCAATAGGTCACCTCAGTTGACGTTACAGACTTCCTTTCACCAATAGATTGATTGCACATTTGTCAAATTATGAATGTGCTGTTAATAAAATTCAGATAGATAAATTTCTACAGTCTTCTTCTTTTTCTTTCGGCTGCTACCATTAGGGGTCTCCACAGCGGATCATCCGTCTCCATACCACCCTGTCCTCTACATCTGCCTCTTTCAGACCAACTACCTGCATGTCTTCCCTCACCACATTTATGAACCTCCTCCTTGGTCTTCCTCTTTTCCTCCTTCCTGGTGTCTCCATCCTCAGCATTCTCCTACCAATATAACTCATGTCCCGCCTCTCCACATGTCCAAACCATCTCAATCTCACCTCCCTCACCTTGTCACCAAAACGTCAACATGCGCTGTCCCTCTAATAAACTCATTTCTAATCCTGTTCATCCTCGTCGTTTTTGGAGGAAGAACAATGATGAGTACCATCCCAAGAACACCATCCCTCCTGTGAAGCATGGGGGTGGTAGCATCATGCTTTGGGGTGTTTTTCTGCACATGGGACAGGGCGACTGCACTGTATTAAGGAGAGGATGACCAGGGCCATGTATTGCAAGATTTTGGGGAACAACCTCAGTTCGAGCATTGAAGATGGGTCGAGGCTGGGTCTTCCAACATGACAATGACCCGAAGCACACAGCCAGGATCTTATTTGACTGATCGCTATCAGTTTGTTGATGTAAATGGTGAGTTCTCCACACTCTATGAGGTAAAGTTTGGTGTTCCTCAAAGATCTGTCTTAGGCCCTCTGCTTTTCTCTTTATATATGCTGCCTCTTGGTGAAATTATTCATAAACATGGGATTCGCTTCCATTGCTATGCTGATGATACACAGCTGTATATTTCAGCAAAGCCAGATGAGAGATCAGCTTAACAATGTTGAGAAGTGTGTAAAGGACATTAGACAGTGGATGCTTGATAACTTTCTTCTGCTCAACTCAGATAAGACGGAAGTACTTTTACTAGGACCACATGCAGCTAGAAGTAAACTTTCCGATTACGTAGCATCTCTGGATGGTGTTTCTGTTTCAGCATGTACTTGGTGTGATTATTGACCCTAGTCTTTCCTTTGAGTCTCACGTGAATAATATCACCAGGATCGCCTTCTTTTACCTTAGAAATATTGCTAAAATTAGAAATATGATGTCGTTACGCTTTACTGTCTGGGTGTGCAAATAAGTGCATCAATAAGCTTCAGTTAGTTCAGAATGCGGCAGCAAGGGTCCTCACTAGATCTAGGAAATATGACCACATCACCCCTGTTTTAATCAGTCTACACTGGCTCCCAATCAAATCTCGCATTGATTATAAAATACTACTTTAAAGCACTTAACGGTCTCGCACCACAGTATCTGAGTGAACTTCTGTACCAGTATGATCCTCCACGCCTACTTAGATCAAAAGGTGCAGGCTATCTGTTGGTTCCTCAAATAATGAAGACTACAGCAGGGGGCAGATCTTTCTCTTATAAAGCCCCACAGTTATGGAACAGCCTTCCAACCAGTGTTCGGGACTCAGACACAGTCTCAGTGTTCAAGTTGAGGTTGAAAACACATTTATTTAGTCAAGCCTTTGATCAGTAGATTTTTTTCTTAGGTAAAGGCTCAGATCTGGAGGGAACATGGATATAGAGTGTTTGGTGAACTGGGATATTTGTATGCTGTCGTCCCCTCACATTCACACGTTCACTCAGGTTTGTTGACGGTGGTGTGGTGGGTCGTCTATTATCCCAGAGATCCCTCATATCTGTGTTACCTTCTGGTTCTCCCTTTTAGTTATGCTGCCATAGCGAGTCTTGCCGGAGTCCAAACTGCACAGTGACATTAACTTTCATACAACAATAAGAACACTTAATAATCCATATCCTTCTCTTCCTGTCACCCTCTTCTCTCTCTCTCTCTCTCTCTCTCTCTCTCTCTCTATCTCTCTCTTACTCGGTCGAGTTAAACATGCTCCTGAGGTTCCAGTGACCACTGTTCCTGCCCCTCTCCCCTCCGTGGATCTTCCCACTTCGTCCAGGCCTGCCTCTGGATAGTGTTCTCTTCGTCTGGAGGCCACTCTGTGCAGCTTGGGACGGTTTCTCATCAACGCCTTGGGTGGTTCCATGAAATTCCTAAGAACGTGAGCTTTAAGGATGGATTGGACTGTAGTTAATGTCAACAGTCTGCTACACTGACTCAGGAATACAGTTCACTTCTGATCATCATCACTGTACCCCGCAACATTGTATATCTGCTTCAAATGGACATTTGGTGCAACCCAGATGAGGATGGGTTCCTCTGAGTCTGGTTCCTCTCAAGGTTTCTTCCTTATGCCATCTCGGGAGTTTTTCCTTGCCACAGTTGCTCATCAGGGACAAACTTACTTACAAAGAACATATTTACTTTTAATCACCACATTATCTGTGTAAAGCTGCTTTGAGACAATGTTCATTGTTAAAAGCGCTATACAAATAAAATTGAATTGAATTGAATTGAATTGAATTGAATTGAATTGAATTGATAACCAAAGAGTGGCTCTATAAGAAGCATATCAAGGTTCTGGTGTGGCCTAGCCAGTCTCCAGACCTAAACCCAATAGAGAATCTTTGGAGGAGCTCAAACTCCGTGTTTCTCAGCAAAAGGCCAGAAACCTGACTGATCTAGAGAAGATCTGTGTGGAGGTGGGCCAAAATCCCTCCTGCAGTGTGTGCAAACCTGGTGAAAACTACAGGAAACGTTTGACCTCTGTAATTGCAAACAAAGGCTACTGTACCAAATATTAACATTGACTTTCTCAGGTGTTCAAATACTTATTTGCAGCTGTATCATACAAATAAATAGTTAAAAAATCATACATTGTGATTTCTGGATTTTTTTTTTAGATTATGTCTCTCACAGTGGACATGCACCTACGATGACAATTTCAGACCCCACCATGATTTCTAAGTGGGAGAACTTGCAAAATAGCAGGGTGTTCAAATACTTATTTTCCTCACTGTATAGGTTTCACGGAACACCAGACAGCAGAAACCGGGAGTAAAACAAGGTGTAGTTTTATTGACCTTTAAGAGTCAAACAAACTCAGAAACAAGAGTTCAGGAAATAGTAAACTTAACTGGAGCGAGTGTAAAGAGGATCACAGGATCACAGGATCACAGAGGAGCACAGGATCACAGGGACGCACTGGTGCAGTAAGGCGTCCGGGTGATCTAGGGCAAGTCAAGTCAAGTCAAGTCAAGTTTATTTCTATAGCGCTTTTCACAACAGACATTGTCTCAAAGCAGTTTTACAGAAATCAACAGTTGAGGTGGACGGTGTGTATTTATCCCTGAAGAGCAGCCAGGGTGACAGTGGCAAGGAAAAATTCCCTTAGATGTAATGAGGAAGAAACCTTGAGAGGAACCAGACTCAAAGGGAACCCATCCTCATTTGGGTGACATCAAGAGTTTGATCATAAATCTTTCAACAATAAAGAACACTGGAGAGTGAGAACTAACATGAGCACTGGAGTATAAGATTATAAGAAATGTTCTTTCTACAGTCTTATACAGTCTTTATGGTTATAAAACTAGAAGCTACTGAGCTCAACATTTGTGATCATCACAGATCCAACCCCAGCTTCTCCATGCCAGAGCCTTTAAACACTCCAGGAGGTTAGGGTTAGGGTTAGGGTTAATGTCAAAACTCCACACATGTAGTGGGATCCAATTGGCACTGGTACGTCTCTAGATGGTACGGGAGGTTTGCGAGTTCGGCATCTACTTCTTCAAAGGTCCATAATCTTCATGAGGTGGGTTGTGACTGGAGCTGGCCAAACCTCAGGATGGGGAGAGAAAGAGAAGCAGTGGAGAGAAATTAGCGTAGCTGCTGTTCATGATATTAACAGCACAAGTTGATAATGTGCATGTGATCAGATTTTTTGGAGCACAAGGTTATGATGTGACGTGTGTTATGTGTAGGCTTTGCTAAAAAGATACGTTTTTAACCTGCAGTGCAAGTGTACAGTAGATCAGATGGCGAGTGAAGGGAGAGAGGGCTCTTTTAAAGGGGACTGATTAAGGGAAACCAGGTGCGGGAGATTAATAGGAGGGAGAGGCCGACCGAGAGTGTTAAGAGTTTTAGGGGGGGTGTGGCAGGTGGTTCTCTGACAATAGGACAAATAAACAAGTGTCACTGGAATATTTGTACACACCATTGTAATTGAAAAATACTGTTATTTTAATGGCGCCAAGGAATATTTCCCATAATGCAACTATACAATACAATAACATACTGTACTGTCCTACAGTAAAATACAGTTCATTTTACAGTTAAACACTGTGTAATTTACGAAAATTGCTAACAGTAAAATTTTTTTGCCTCAATGCTTTTTTTAGTCCATTTAACTACACAGAGCACTGCGTTTCCACGGGCAACTATTACTGATGCACCACCTGCTAACCTCTAGAGCGCTCTGGACAGGAAACACAGAAGATGCTGCAGAATGAAAAATGGAGGAATATGGAGGTGTGGAGGAGATTCATATGTAAGCCCATATTTCATATTTCTGCCACATTAAATAAAAAGTTGGCCTAATTCTGAGTTTTATCGCAGTTCTAAGTTTTTTCCTCACAGTTCAGATTTTTTTGTATGTAATGGGGCAGCGTCTCCCGTCTGTAGTGCCAGAAAGTTTTACACATTGAAAATAAAAAAAGGCTACAATCGAAAGAATAACATGGTATCACACTAATCCTCTGATCCCTGGACAGAACTCTGTCTAACCATCAGCTATGGAGGAGACGGAACAAGACAGATGAAGCAGAGGAGCCTCGTTCATACACCAACAGCTTCAAACCTCAGGCCCACAACATGCGCACCGGAGGATGCACCAGGAATGTCGGATGTTTACGAGAAATAAAGAAAATAAGGCAAACTTTTTATTGGCTTTCATAGGATTCAGCCAAAGAAAAATAAAGAAAGTTTTCAAAGTTTGAGTTCATTTTAAACTAAAACATGAAGAAAAACCCCATGCAGTGCGTTTACCTATTTTTGTCTCATAGTAATATATATCAGAGTAATCTGAATTTTTTTATTTATTATTTATTCAATGTATATATTGGTATTTACATTTTTATGTAATAAAAATGGATTTAGTTTCATGGATTTTCTTGTATGCAATTTTAGCAATAAAGATGTTAATTTTTCTAAAAATGAAACAAGTTATTAGTTCATTTTAATATACCCATCTTATTTTCTTTTGCATATTTAGTATTGTTCTATAATAAAGAAAAATTATTTCTTATCTGATCCGGTTAATCGTTGAAATAATCGGTAGAATACTCGATTACTAAATCAATAATGAAAAAAAAAACTGCTCAAGCTACATGTAACAACACTTCTAATCAATAAGCATAGCAATTATTGTGTATTCAGTAAGAAACAGTAAATAACTAAATGTGATCAGTTTATTAAATGATGCACACTGCATACAGTACAACAAATAAGTGTATTAAATTATGCACACTGTATACAGTAAAACATAAGTGTATTAAATTATGCACAATTGTGGGAATTGTTAAATATCCTTGTGTGACCTAGAACATTTCTACACCTTTCTATGTTTGTCTTCGTCTGTCTCACACCTTATATTGTAGCCTTCTGATATGCATTATTCTGCACGTACCCACTTGGGTGGTTCCTGTTTTTCACGGCTTCTTCTTATGTATAACATGATCATATATGGAGTTATCATGCTCAACCATTTCTTCTGTTCCACGTGAACATCTGTCAGCCCTACCCCTTTTATCTGATAGTATATATTCATGTATGACACAATAAAGCTTTGGAACTTCTCTCTGAAAGCTGACTCATGTGTTTCATTGAGACATCCCATTATACGTGGGAGAGCAGACATCAAGAGGAAAGGCTGTATTTGAGTGAATCCTGTCTAAACAACACACGTGAATCCTGTTTAAACAACAGACGTGAATCCTGTCTAGATGGCAGAGGTAAATCCTGTCCAGGCAGCAGAGGATGAATCAATTCCTTACAGCATACAACAGGGAGGAGAGAAGTTTTGTATGGTATTGTATGAGGAAGTCAGGTGTGTCAGAGAAGTATGTGAGGGTGGTGCAGGACATGTATGAGGACAGTGTGACAGCAGTGAAGTGTGCAGTAAAAACGACAGACTGGTTCAAGGTAGAGGTTGGACTGCATCAGGGATTGGCTCTGAGCCCTTTTCTGTTTGCAGTGGTGATGGACAGGTTGACGGACGAGGTCAGACAGGAGTCTCCCTGGACTATGATGTTTGCGGATGATAGTGTGATTTGTGGTGAGAGTAGGGAGCAGGTTGAGAAGAGCCTGGAGAGGTGAAGGTACATGCTGGAGAGAAGGGGAATGAAAGTCAGTAGGAGTAAGACAGAGTACATGTGTGTGAATGAGAGGGAGGGCAGTGGAGGGGTGCGGTTGCAGGGACAAGAGGTGGAGAAGGTGGAGGAGTTCAGGTACCTGGGGTCAACAGTGCAAAGCAATGAAGAGTGTGTTAGAGAAGTGAAGAAAAGAGTGCAGGCAGGGTGGAGTGGGTGGAGAAGAGTGATAGCAGGAGTGATTTGTGATAGAAGAGTATCTGCGAGTAAAAGGGAAAGTTTATAGGACGGTGGTGAGACCTGAGATGTTGTATGGTTTAAAGACAGTGGTATTGAGTAAACGACAGGAGGTGGAGCTGTAGGTAGCAGAGCTGAAGATGTTGAGATGTTTGTTGGGAGTGACAAGGAGGGACAGGATTAGAAATGAGTTTATTAGAGGGACAGTGCATGTAGGACGTTTTGGGGACACGTGAGAGAGGCCTGATTAAGATGGTTTGGATATGTGCAGAGGAGGGACATGGGGTATATCAGTAGGGGAATGCTGAGGATAGAGCCACTAGGAAGGAGGAAAAGATGAAGACCAAGGAGGAGGTTTATGGATGTGGTGAGGGAAGACATGCAGGTTGGTTTGAAAGAGGCAGATGTAGAGGACAGGGGTATGAAGACAGGTGATGTGGCACAGATAAAGTGGTGTAAAAATGTGTTTGCCCCTTTCCTGATTTCTTATTTTTTTTCCATGTTTGTCACACTTTAATGTTTCAAATCATCAAACTGATTTAAATATTAGTAAAAGATAAAACAAGTAAACACAACATGCAGTTTTTAAATAAAGGTTTTTATTATTGATCGAAAACTAAATCCAAAACTACATGGCCCTGTGGGTGAATCACACCTGAGTTGAATTTCTCTCACCACACCCAGGCCTGATTACTCCCACACCTGTTCAAAATCAAGAAATCTCTTAAATAGGACCTGCCTGACAAAGTGAAGTAGACCAAAAGATCTTTAAAAGCTAGACAGCATGCTGAGATCCAAAGAAATTCAGAAACAAATGAGGAAGAAAGTAATTGAGATCTATCAGTCTGGAGAAGGTTATAAAGACATTTCTAAAGCTTTGGGACTCCAGTGAACCACAGTGAGAGCCATTCACAAATGGCAAAAACATTGAACAGTGGAGAACCTTCCCAGGAGTGGCCTGCCGACCAAAATTACACCAAGAGCACAGGGACAACTCGTCCAAGACCTCACAAAAGACCCCACAACAACATCCAAAGAACTGCAGGCCTCACATGCCTCAGTTAAGGTCAGTGTTCATGACTCCACCATGAGAAAGAGACAGCAGAAATGGTCTCATGGTAGAGTTCCAAGACCAAAACCACTTCTAAGCAAAAAGAACATAAAGGCTTGTTGAAGGCTTAAAGGCTTGATGATCCCCAAGACTTTTGGGAAAATACT
The DNA here is from genome assembly GCF_014805685.1 of Silurus meridionalis. Classification (NCBI taxonomy): domain Eukaryota; kingdom Metazoa; phylum Chordata; class Actinopteri; order Siluriformes; family Siluridae; genus Silurus; species Silurus meridionalis. Next base: position 37,650,467 of record NC_060887.1, read on the forward strand.
TTGTGGACTTACGAGACAAAAGTTGAACTTTTTGGAAGGTGTGTGTCTCATTACGTCTGGTGTAAAAGTAACACCGCATTTCAGAAAAATAAAATCATACAACAGTAAAATATGGTGGTGGTAGTGTGATGGTCTGGGGCTGTTTTGCTGCTTCAGGACCTGGAAGACTTGCTGTGATAAATGGAATCATTAATTCTGCTGTTTACCAAAAAATCCTGAAGGAGAATACCCGGCCATCTGTTTTGTAACCTTAGGCTGAAGCGAACTTGGGTTCTGCATCCATCCATCCATCCATCCATCCATCCATCCATCCATCAGGTTTGGGTCAAACATTGATAAAGTGCAAATAGTAAATACATTAAATGGAAGGTCATGGTGCAGTATGTAAGATAACACTGTACAGGTAAGGCTTCTCATCACACTTTTCTCACTTTCTGATATTTGATCTTACTCGAAGCACTTGTTCTGTATCTGCATGATTGTATGCATTGTGTTGCTGCTACAACTGACTGATTAAATAACTGCATGAATGTCCCAATGTATAGGTGTTCCTAATAAAGTGGACAGTGAATGTAAAGCTGTTAAAAACCAATCAGACAATTTACATTAAACAAATGTTTTATTCACAGCTATGATATGACTTGAAAACATAATAAATACAAAGTGTGATTTAGTTGAGTTTGGAGTGTAGTGAAGAGTGAAAGTGTGAAATAGAAAAATGTTTCAATAAATAAATAAACACACACACACACACACACACACACACACACACACACACAGTTCAAGTCAATATTTTATTGACTGTTTTTAAATAATGAAAGTCATGTTTTACATCAGCACTTATTCCTGAGATGTTGATGTAAGCATTTGTCCTTCTATTCATGGTTGTAGTGCACGTTCGCACTGAAAACAACACCTGCTATCCCATCTTCTGTCCTTCCTCACAGATGGTCAGGTTAATCTGGATCTTGGACAGGTCCTACAGGAGTTTGGTGGTGATGTCCTCATTGCCTAGATCACTGTTTTTACTTCCTAGCTGTTTCTCTTACGCCAAAGTGTCCTCCTGCTGAGCAACTTGTCACTCTCAAGTGATCCTAAAGTGCAGAGGTCCTCTTCTCCAAATCCAGCTTGAGCTTCTCTCTCTCCTGCATCCATTTATTTTTCTCAAAATCCAAATAGTCTTTCAGCTGTACAATGTTTTTCTCCAGTCGCTCTTTGTCTCTCATCAAGGACTCTTTCTCGAGCTCTGCAGTTTTCTTCCATTCTTCATGGAGTGTCAGGTAAGCTTGGAGTATGATGATGTTTACAAAGTATGTGACGCTCCTTTCCTCATTGTCCAGTAGGATCTCAGATTTTCTCAGCTCATGCTGCTGGCGCTCAATAGCCAAAGTGGCCTCCAGCTGAGCAACTTGTGTCTTCAGTTGCTCTTGTTTTTTCAGAAAGCTCTGTCTCTCCAGCTCTGCAGCTTTTATTAACTGCTCTTGGAAACTTAACCCTCTCTCTCTTTCCTGCTCTGCAATCTTATTATGTTCCTCATAGACATTAAAGGAATCCTGGATTTTGGAGAACCTCTGTTCGAGTACAGTGTTTCTCTCATCGATGATTTTCTTGACCCTCTCTTTTTCCTGCTCCCATCTGATTTTCTCAGAAGCAAAAGTGGTCTCCAGCTCTTTCAACTTCTTTACCAAACAGTCTCTCTGACCCGTACTTTTTTTCTCCCTTGCCTTACATTCCTCCAATTCTCTTGCCTGTTTCTCCACCAGCTCCTGCAATTTGTCTTTAATTCGTGTATGATTGTCACTATGTCTCTTAAACATCTTCAGCTTAATTTTCCACTTGCTGTCCAATAAACAAATGAGCAGCATCCAGTGTGCTCTGTTCTTTTATACACAGTTAGTAATGTGACGTCACTGGGCTTTTTTCTTACCCACACACGCATGCGCATAGTAGATATTTCTGTACCGGTAGACTAAAGTCCAAACTGTCATTAATTCACATTCTGTAATAATTGTATTTGATTTGTGTTTAAACTTTACTTATTACGCAGAGACCCATAGAGAAAGCAGTTAATAATCGTTATTTGACAGTAAAATAAGTCTGAGTTGAGAACCGGAAGTTGACCGGAGTAACTCTGAGTGTTGCAGGACCATAAATGACCTGTAGGTGGCAGTGTAATACCTATTAGAGCTCACTGTCACAGGAACCCGTTAGAAATGGTGGCCTCATTAACAGTGAGGACAAAATACACAGCAGTTTGTGACTCTTTTATTGACTTTATTGAGAGTAAAAACCAACTGTACATTTCTCAGTTCCAGACAGTATTGTGAGATGATCATCTGTTGGAAAGTTCATGTTTAATGCTGCATGTTTCACAGGATTTGTGAGCTGTAATAAATGTCAAAACACCTCAATCCAACACTGAGTGATTTTTGTAGATTGTCTTTTAATCATTTTTATATCAATCTTGTCAAATACAAATTTTCAGGCGTGCCTAATATTCAAAACTGCAAAAAAAGTGACAACTTTTCCACAACAGCCTTTTCCCAAACAAAGATTAAGTCAAAACACCGTTTCACCATGACTGAGGATCATTTGGACCATTAGCATTTTTTAATGTAGGTAGATCATTTTTATTTTAAAATGAAAAGTTTAGAAAAGAAAATGGTTCGTTGTTGTTTGCTTTTGTTAAAATGTTATGTTCACTCATGTTTATCAAGAAACCATTGTTTACTTTATTTTTTTTAGGGAAACCAGTTTCCTTACATTTTCGAAGTAAACTCAACTCATCTGGGCTCAGAGTGCTGGTGTAGAAAAGAGCTCAGTGTGGTGATGGTGGATGGAAAAAAGCCGGCCCTGAACCTGATGTTTCTGGTGTGTATGTTCCTGTATCTCCTTCTTGAAGAAGGTTAAAGAGTTTGTGACTGGGATCTAAGGAGACCCTGATGATGTTGTGTGCTCTGTGCAGACATCTGCTGTGGTGAAGGGACTCAATAGCAGCTAGTTGTGTTCCAGGCAACAATATACTATTAAATGTAAGTGTAAAAATACACTTAGTTAATAGTAGTAACTATTATGGTAGTGTTTAATTTTAATAATGCTTTATTAAATTAATATTTATTTAAAAAAAATATATTTTTGAATAATAATAATTATAATAATAATAATTATTATTATTATTATTATTATTATTATTATTATTATTATGCTTAATTTAACATTTGAGCTCTATATGAAAATAATGGATTATTCATCATCATCATCATCATCATCGTTGTATTTCAAAGTCATTTTAGCTGTAATCTGTGTAGGAAAACTTTTTTCCATCAGTAGAAGGAAACCCAGTCCTCCCTCTGGTCTACTGTGAAAGAATAAAGTTTGGATAAAACTTGAGATTTATTCGGAAGTGCATTAATTGTATCTGTTCCACAGAGAAACACGGTGAAACTCTAATCAGCATGTAGAACTAAGCAGCTGAACTCCTTGGGATTTAGGATTGGAGATGTTCCAGCTCAGTTTGTCTACAGTCCTGTCACTGTTTCCCCCCGAGACGTCCCAGTCACTCACACCGCGCTGCTCGCTCTCTACTCCGGCTCTATCCGTCCCCGAGCCTCCGAGAGCATTAGACATGTGACGTCATAGGGAGCGAAGAGTGGGCGGGAAACGTGCCTGTTTATTTATATAAAGGCCAGAGCGCGTTACTGTTGCTCACTCGCGTCAGAGAAAACAGCAGTCATGTATCATTTACTAATGCGGAACAGAAACAACACAATAAAACAAATGGAGGAGGGAAAGAAGAAGGAGGAAGAGCCTAAAGTGGAGAATAATGCAAACCTGCAGAACATCACTGAGCTCCAGTCTTCCCCTGAAAAGCATAATAACCTGAAGGAGACTTTAGAGTATGAGAGAGAGAGCTGGAAAGGAGAACAAAAGCAAAAGCAGGAACAAGTGAAGTCTTATCTGGACGCCAAGGACAGGAACGAAACGCAGAACACGTCCAAGCCCAATGTGTGGCAGACAATCACGAATCAAACGAAGACCACAGATGAGGGTCAAAATATTACGAGGAGAAATGGAAAGCACCAATCGTGGAGTTTTCACAGATATTACACACGATAATAAGAGAGGAGATCAAGCTGGACATTACAATGGAACATTACAAAATCCATCACATCATCAGACCATCACCCCAAGCTTTTCACGACTCTTCCTTCAAAATAATCGTACAATTTTAAGCATAAATTGTGTGTCTTGTTTTTTTTCATCATTTAAATCTTCACTCATCATCAGATGCTTGTGAGAAATAAATGTAAATAAAAAATATAAAACAAACAGCAGTCTACATGACATATTTCTGGAAAAAAAAGTGTTACACAATAAACAGCTAGAACGTTCTACAATGTTCAATACCCAAAACTATTTTTGCTGCAAAAAGTCTAATATAATACTGTTTGTTTATAAGTTTCTCAAGTAATTTCTTCAGTCAAGAAGAACCATTATCTTCATGATCAGTCAAATGAAAACTTTAGGGCCTTCCTTATCGAGGATCTTCAGCTTCCTGAAAACATTTTATCATACATTGTAAATGGAAGATCAGTGATGCTGGAAGGTCCTCCATTATTTAATCTGTGGTGCTCCTCTGCGTTGTTTACATGTAACACATTCATGGATGACAGCAGAAACGTATTATATAGTACAGGGGTCGGCAACCCAAAATGTTGAAAGAGCCATATTGACAAAAAAAAAAAAAAAAAAAAATCTGTCTGGAGCCGCAAAAAATTAAACGCCTTATATAAGCCTTATAATGAAGGTAATGTAAGCGTCTATATTACCCCCTTAGTATCAAAATGATAAGTAGGCTACAACTACATAGTGAGCATTCATGATTAAATGTTTATTTTCCCTGCAGCGCATCCTGGAGAGAATGACGCACCACGTGACTACTCTGCTGTACGATGGTGTTTTAAGTTTAACTTTCATTATAATTTTAATGTATTATGTTTCATTGCATTGATGAAATTAAAGAAATACAATAAAGAAATCTGATTTTTGATGTCATTTTTACTTTAGGATTCGAAAATACAACAAAATGTGCAACGTGCATAGGCCTCCTGTAGCCTAATTTCAGACCTCCCCATGGAAATGAAATGCAGTCCTCTTCAATCCTCAATAATACAATACAATACAATTATCTTCTCTTTCCCCCCTTATCTGGCCAATAGACAGAGTGCAATAAAACAGCAGCCTTTTGAAATTAACTGGAAACGTATTTAAACCATGCATAAAACATGCATTAAAACAGTATAAAACTCAGTAAAACATAAAAGCAGCTCAGTCATGCCCGTGACAAAAATAATTCAGTTCGATTTCTGTGCATAGTCCTCTTCTCTATAGTTTTATGAAAATGCTAAGTAAGTCAGTGCAAGGGTAAAATGCAGCATCATCCTCTTCTCTTTTGATGCACAGCCATCCTCGGACCTGAGCAACAAAACACAATTTCCCTATGTGTCATTCCAAATATATACTGACAAAAATCAGAAATCACTTTATAAAAAAGCCACTTTGTTACTAAATATGTGCCTGGATTGTGTTCTTACCCGTTTAATGTGACTTCTGTTTTCGGACATCACTGGACAGCTTCTCAACATCCGGCATGTAAGATGTAACTTTAATCTTGACGCAGGACTGCAAGCTCTCATCTGTAAGGCGGTGCGGTATTTGGATTTTATGTAGTTCATGTTTGAGAATATCTGCTCGCACAGGTAAGTTGATCCAAAGATAGATAATACTCCAAATGCATATTTCTTCATGTTACTATAACTGTCAGGAAGAGCATTCCATGTTTGAAACACAAGTTTCTCGATAGTTGGGAGGCTATCAATTTCGCTCCATTCGTGGCTTTGGGCAAGCTGAGCTTTCTGGCCAGTGACGTCTTCAAGCTCGGCTGTCAGACTTTTGAACTTGGACACCCACAAATCTTTGTCAGCTATATCGGCCAATTCCATTTCAAGGTCAGCTTGAATTACTCCTGGGAATGTGTTCAACAAGGACGGGTCAATCTCCACGGAGTGACAGGGAAAGATAGTGTGATTTTTTCCTTTCGGAACTCGCTGAATCTGCTCCCAAATTCAGTTTGCATATCCACGATCGCACCTTGTAAATAATCACCGTTGAGTGTGTGATCGTGATAGGCTTCTTTGAACTCTCTCAGGAGGGAAGTGAGAGAGCGTGCCTCGCTGTACATCTCTGGCGAATACAGTCAGCTTGCGCTCGAATGACAATACAGCTTCCAGCATGTGCAGTGCAGTGTTTCCCCGCCCCTGTAGACTTTTATTCAGCATGTTTAGGTGACTTGTCATATCCACCATAAAGTGCAGTTTTTCCAGCCACTCGGTATCTTCCAGTTGCGGGTAGTTCAGGTTTTTGCTTTTCAGGAATGTTTTCACATGTTCTAAACAAGCAACAAAGCGACGCAAAACCTCACCTCTGGACAGCCATCGGACCTTATTGTGTAGCAGGAGATCGGAATATTCGCTGTCAACTTCATCTAGCAATGCACGGAACTGACGGTGGTTTAATGCTTTTGCAATTATCTTGTTCACCATCTCGATGACAAGGTTCATCACCTCCATACACTCCGGTGGGAATGTTTTTGCACACAGTGCTTCTTGGTGCAAGATGCAGTGAAATGCAAGCAGATTTCGATCCAACGCTTTCTGTAATAAAGTCACAAACCCCTTTGTGATCCCCTCATACTGGGTGCCCCATCTGTAGCCACTGAAATCAGGTGGTTGGTGTTTATTCCATTGTCATTTAAACACTTCAGCACAGCCTCACATATGTCTTCCCCGCGTGTTTGACCTTTCAGTGGTATTAATTCGATCATTTCTTCTTGCGGCCCATCAGAGTTAACATACCTGCATAACAGCGCTGCCTGTTCAATATCGATCACATCACACGACTCATCACAGGCAATTGAGTATGCTGGAGCTGAATTAATGTCCTTGATTTGCTGATTGGTGATGTTGCCTGCCATTTTATTGGCCCTTTCCTTCACTGTCTTTGCGGAGAGAGGCATGTCTTTAATTTTCTGTATTATCTCGGTTTTGTTTTTGAAGTCTGAAAATAGGTGCTCTGAAATTTTAATGAATGAATCCTTCATGTAGTCACCATCTGTGAACGATTTCCCACGCTTTATTATCTCCCGGGTTGCAACAAAACTAGCAGCAGTAGTGGAGTTTGGAGATGCAATCCACTTCTTAAATTTATCTTTGCGCTCCTCTAATTTTTCCAGAAGTAATGCAATCGCACTTTTTCTCTCACTCCCAACTGGGTACTTGGCTGCAAATGTAGCATGCTTTCCCTGGAAATGTCTTTCCACATTACTCTTTTTGTTATTTGACAACTTCTCAATTGGCAATGAAAGCAAATGATTCGGTCCAAGAACTGTTGAATCCTCTGTTCTCCTCAGCTATCTTTCTCTTTTTCCCCTTGGGATCCATGGCCCATGACACACCCGCCGGTTTGTTTGTTTGTTTTTCAGCATCACGGCGATCTGACAGAAACGTGTTTCGCAGTTTTTTTTTTGACGTAAATCTTCGTTGACAGAAATGTTGAAATTAAATATTTATTATACACATTTTTACAACGTTGAAAACGCTAAGAATGTTTATTAATTTATATCGTACTGAAATAATATTATATTATATATATATATATATATTTTTTAAAAGCTCCAGGGAGCCACTAGGGCGGCGCTTAAGAGCCGCATGGTTGCCGACCCCCGATATAGTATATAGAGTATATCCTGCAAAACAGATCATGTTAGTAACTGTAGACAAGTTGTTCCATAGAATACATTCTACTGTTACTTCTCTGACCATCACTGTTTCTCTCTTATGTAGGAACCTTTAAAAATGTGCTTTGTTTCCAATGTTTTATGATGTCAATGTATTTATTTAGTTAGAAGTTTAATATTACATGCCACATTGTTTTTTTGTTCAGATATGGGTTTGTTTTATATCCAGAAAATTAATTTGTTAAATGTAAATGTATTATTGTTGACCAAAAGGTTAAAGGTCATGAGAGTTAAAACGCAGGAGAGAGAGGAGAAAAGCACATGGCGTGATGAGACTGTGTGCAGGTTGTGTGTGATAGAGGAGACAGAGGGTAACATCTTTTGGAGACCGAGTATATTCTTTGAAATATTAAGGCCCAAAGTGTAACAGAACTTTTATCGTAACGGTTTATATTGTTAGATTTTTTGTAAGTTTAAGGTTATTTAATGTCACCACCTGTTTATCAGACATCATCTCCGCCATCACGTGTAATCAAGGCCTAACGGCTATCGCATTAGCAACGCGTGTAAACAGTGACTACAGACGGGATCCAGTTGGACCTGGGACTTTGTTTGTGACTGGACTTGTTGTGTTGTTGCTGCTGTAAAGATCACGTGTTTACACTGTGCTCGGATCGGCCTGACTCTTCTCGCAGAGGTTTGTCTTGGTTTCCTTGATTGGATGAAAGTGATCGTTTTCCAAGTTTCTGCTTAAGAGGATTCTTCACACTGCGCATGTGCACCAACTGGGCCCCAACGAAAACACTAGTGTATGTGACTGTGATGTTTTATATATATTGCATACAGAACTGAGTTTTCTTATAGACTGTAAAATATTGTGAACTGGGTTTCACTTCACAAAAACTAGCAAAATAAATTTTTAATACTCCAAACAGTTTTCCAGAGTTTTCAGTATTAAATTGCTTTTCTTGTTTATAGTTTGTCATTTTTCCCGGGTGGTCTAGTGGTCAGGATGCGGCGCTCTCACCGATGCGGCCCGGGTTCGATCCCCGGTCAGGGAACCGACCCCAGCCATTATGGATGCACAAGCCAGTGCACTCTTAGTGCCGGTCCCAAGCCCGGATAAATGGGGAGGGTTGCATTAGGAAGGGCATCCAGCGTAAAAACATGTGCCAAATCAAACATGCGGATCATGAATACGGATGATCTGCTGTGGCGCCCCCTAATGGGAGAAGAGAAAGAAATTATTTCAGAAGTCTGTATCAAACTGGTAGCTCTTCACATTAATCGGTACCCAAGAAGTAAGTGTGTGTGTGTGTGTGTGTGTGTGTGTGTGTGTGTGTGTGTGTGTGTGTGTGTGTGTAATGTCCTTCATACTTATGATGATAATTGGAATGTGAAATGTGTAACATCTTAAAGAAGGTTAATTAGGAGTATAATGTCAGTGTTTCAGCTGTTTGTGTTTATGAAACATTGTTAAAATATTATCTCATAAGTTAATTCTATTGCTCTCTCCCAGGCTCCTGAGATATTAGTGATCCCCTTCTGATCTCCAGATCTGCCTGAGTCATATCAGTTTTTAAACCACTCATTGCTGAGGATGACTCCACATGGACAACTGAAAGATGTGTGAGATTACTGTGGATGGTTCTATTTAGAAATCATAAAGCTTTGGACTAAAATGAATATGAACAGTTTTGTTCTTAATTCTCTATCAGTGAACAGAAAACAACAATAATAAATATCCAGAGATCACCCAGAAGAGCATGGATTGCTTTTGACTCTGTTCCTTTCAAGGTTTCCTCCTTATACCATCGACAGGTGATTTCTCACCACCTTCACCCTGGACTCATTCATTAGGGATAAACTTATATGGGTTACAAATGTATAGGGATAAATGGTTTTATTTTAAATGTCTTATAGAATTTATTTATGTATCAACAACAATAACAACCTTCTTCTTCTTCTTCTTCTTTTGGCTGCTCCCATTAGGGGTCGCCACAGCGGATCATCCGTCTCCATACCACCCTGTTCTCTACATCTGCCTCTTTCACACCAACTACCTGCATGTCTTCCCTCACCACATCCATGAACCTCCTCCTTGGTCTTCCTCTTTTCCTTCTACCTGGTGGCTCCATCCTCAGCATTCCTCTACTAATATAATTCATGTCCCTCCTTTGCACATGTCCAAACCATGTCAATCTCACCTCCCTCACCTTGTCACCAAAACATCCTACATGCGCTGTCCCTCTAATAAACTCATTTCTAATCTTGTCCATCCTCGTCACTCACAACGAAAACCTTAACATCTTCAGCTCTGCTACCTCCAGCTCCATCTCCTGTCTTTTACTCAATGCCACTGTCTCTAATCCATACAACATCGCAGGTCTCACCACAGTCCTATAAACTTTCCCTTTCACTCTCACAGATACTCTTCTATCACAAATCACTCCTGCTATCACTCTTCTCCACCCACTCCACCCTGCCTGCACTCTTTTCTTCACTTCTCTAACACACTCTCCGTTACTTTGCACTGTTGACCCCAGGTACCTGAATTCCTCCACCTTCTCCACCTCTTCTCCCTGCAACCGCACCACTCCACTGCCCTCCCTCTCATTCACACACATGTACTCTGTCTTACTCCTACTGACTTTCATTCCCCTTCTCTCCAGCGCATATCTCCACCTCTCCAGGCTCTTCTCAACCTGCTCCCTACTCTCACAACAAATCACAATATCATCCGCAAACATCATAGTCCAGGTAGGCTCCTGTCTGACCTCGTCCGTCAACCTGTCCATCAACACTGCAAACAGGAAAGGGCTCAGGGCCGATCCTTGATGCAGTCCAACCTTCACCCTGAACCAGTCTGTCGTACCTACTGCACACTTCACTGCTGTCACACTGTCCTCATACATGTCCTGCACCACCCTCACATACTTCACTGACACACCTGACTTCCTAATACAATACCACAACTCCTCTCTTGGCACTCTGTCGTACGCTTTCTCTAAATCCACAAATACACAATGCAATTCCTTCTGTCCTTCTCTATACTTCTCCATCAACATCCTCAAAGCAAATAAGGCATCTGTGGTGCTCTTCCTCGGCATGAAACCATACTGTTGCTCACAGATGGTCGCTTCTTCTCTCAGCCTGGCTCCCACTACTCTTTCTCATAACTTCATGGTGTGACTGATCAACTTAATTCCGCTGTAGTTACTGCAAGACTGCACATCTCTTTTATGTTTAAAGATCGGTACCAGCACACTTCTTCTCCGTTCCTCAGGCATCTTCTCACCTTTCAAAATCCTGTTAAACAACCTGGTCAAAAACTCCACTGCCATCTCTCCTAAACATCTCCAAGCTTCTACCGGTATGTCATCTGGTCCAACGGACTTTCCACTCTTCATCCTTTTAATCGCTGCTCTCACTTCCTCCTTACTAATCCTATCTACATCCTGCTTCACCAACTCCACATCGTCCAACCTTCTCTCTCTCTGATTTTCCTCATTCATCAGCTGCTCAAAATACTCCCTCCACCTTCTCAACACACTCTCCTCACTAGTCAACACATTTCCATCTCCATCCTTTATTGCTCTAACTTGCAGTACATCCTTCCCAGCTCGGTCCCTCTGCCTGGCCAATCAGTATAAATCCTTTTCTCCTTCCTTAGTGTGCAACCTCTCATACAGCTCCTCATATGCCTTTTCCTTGGCTTTCGCCACATCCCTCTTCACCTGCTGCCGCATCTCCTTGTACTCCTGCCTACTTCTCTCATCACTCTTTCGATCCCACTTGTTTTGCCAACCTCTTTCTCCTTATGCTCTCCTGCACATCCTTATTCCATCACCACGTCTCTTTGTCTTCCTTTCTATTTCCAGATGTCACACCAAGTACTTTTCTAGCTGTCTCCCTCATCACTCCTGCAGTAGTTGCCCAATCATCCAGCACCTCTTCACCACCACCGAGCTCCTGTCTGACCTCTTCCCTAAACTTCACACTACACTCTTCCTCCTTCAGTTTCCACCATCTTACTCTTCTTTCAGTCCTCACTCTCCTCTTCCTCTTCTTCGCCTCCAAAACCATCCTACAGACCACCATCCGATGCTGTCTAGCTACACTGTCCCCTGCCAACACCTTACAGTCTCCACTCTCCTTTAGATTGCATCTCCTGCATAGCACATAGTCCACCTGTGTGCACCTTCCTCCACTCTTATACGTCACCCTATGATCCTCCTTCTTCTTAAAATAAGTGTTAACCACTGCCATTTCCCTCCTTTTAGCAAAATCTACCACCATCTGCCCTTCCACATTCCTCTCCTTAAAACCATACCTACCCATCACCTCCTCATCACCTCTGTTCCTTCACCTACATGCCCATTAAAGTCTGCCCCAATCACCAATCGTTCTTTCCTAGGTACACCATCTATCACTTCATCTAATTCACTCCAGAATTTTTCCTTCTCCTCCATCTCACAGCCAACTTGTGGAGCATAGGCACTGATGACATTTATCATCATCCCTTCAACTTCCACCTTTACGATCATCACCCTATCAGAAACTCTTACTGTACTCTTCCTTCAGCATCACCCCTACACCATTTCTCTTTCCATCCACACCATGATAAAACAGTTTAAATCCACCTCCAATGTTTCTGGTCTTACTCCCTTTCCACCTGGTCTCCTGAACACACAGCATATCTACCTTTCTCCTCTCCATCATATCAGCTACCTCTCTCTCTTTACCCGTCATAGTACCAACATTTAAAGTACCAACCCGAACCTCTACTCTCCTACACTGCTCCTTTCCCTGCCGTCTCTGTAGACGTCTTCCTCCTCTCCTTCTCCTCCTTCGGCCAACAGTAGCCCAATTTCCACCGGTACCCTGTCGGCTAACGATACCTGTGGCGGTCGCTCTTAACCCGGGCCTCGACCGATCCGGTATGAAATTCTCATTTGTGATCCGCATATTTGATTTGGCACATGTTTTTACGCTGGATGCCCTTCCTAACGCAACCCTCCCCATTTACCCGGGCTTGGGACCGGCACTAAGAGTGCACTGGCTTGTGCATCCATAATGGCTGGGTTAACAACAATAACAATAATAATAATAATAATAATAATAATAATAATAATAATAATAATAATGTTTAATCAAATAGATAAATTATATTTTAGATATTGTAAAATAAAACATCCTCTGGTCAAATAAAATATTACACATATTGATACACTACAATAAAAATACTTACTCATCCGTTAACACACTAATACATGTTAATGCAGATGTGTGTGCGGCAGTGGTGGGCTGTGCATTTCACATCTAGACCTTCAGTGGTGTCCTACTTAAACCAATTCACCTCTTAATACCTTCATTATGACGCCACAGCTATAGAAACCATCAATACTATAGAGAAACGCAGTAGAACAGAGCGCTGCATCACACAGGAATCTCATACAGCGAGGTGAGAAACACAATAAACACCATTCAATAAATCTCCTTTCACTGCAGCCACAACTGCATACATCAGGTGAAATTTAATTGAAAATTCACGTAATTCAGTAAATTCACGTTATTATTTTTGAGCTTGTGCCTTTTGCTACTGATGCGGGTTGCGAGCTTTGACTAGTGCGCTGTCTGACCATTTAATCAAAGAACATAAAAATGTTCATGTGATTGGACACCTGCTGGATGGTCCCAGTGAATGCAGCTCACAATGTGATTGGTTAAAGCAACAGCCTAACAGTAATTACTTTGACTCTGGCAACACGTGATGTGACGGCTGAAATCTGATTTTATAGAAACTCCAACATAAACAGACACTACATGTAGTAGAGCACCTGAAAGGAATGAAGATAATAGTCTATTGGGAATAATTTAATACATATTCATGGCTAAAATGTATAATAAAAAGTTAAGTCAGTGATTTACAGAGAACACCTTCCTGACTCTGACTTTAATGATTTATGTTTAGGATTGAAATGATTTCCATCACTTCAATAAAAGAAACAAAAGGATCATTCTTAAGATGTTTATTGATTATTTCGAACAAAAGGAAAATATGTCTGGTCACCATTAGCATGTCGTTTTTTGGGGACGCTTGGGGTCTGGTGATGGTCTGGTGTTGCGATTGATTCTGTAACTTTATCTCCTGTTGTACTTTCTTATGTTGGTGCAGTGCTATCAATTTGCAGAATAGCTGTAAAGTCTCCACCAGTCGTTCTCAGGTTCCCAATGCCGTTTTTCAATTTCTGCGATTTATTGGGCGTGGACCTGTTTAGCATTTTAATCTAGTTCTTGATGTCCAAATTAGTCTTCTCTTTTTATAGCTTATGTTTTTCATGCTCATAAACCAAAGTGAGCTCCGGCTTAACCATGTGTTGCTTCTAATTCTCTCCATCCTTCATAAAATGAATTTTTTTGTACTCAGAAACCAGCTTCTCCTCTACACAATATATTAGGGATTTCTGAAGTTTTTTGATGGTCTGAAGCTGTAATTTGTTCCTCTCTTCCATGTCTAGTTTGGTCATCTCTCTTTCCAACCGCCACTTCATTTTCTCAAACTCCAAAGTGTTCTTCAGTTCATCAATACGATCCTCCAGTTGCTTTCGTTCTCTTGTCCAGCTCTCTCTCTCCTGCTCTACAGTCTCCTTCAGTTTATTACCCTCTTCCAGCTTTTCCTGCCCCTCCTCCTCCTTCTTCTCATTGGATTCCTCCTGAGTGCTGCCTCTAATCCAGCTAAATATTAAATATCTCAGTGAGATTACAGTCGTAAATAAGACAGAACGGGTGTAAACTGTGTAAAAAGCGACTGATGCTCAGCGGGACGTCATGCTCTCTGAGGCCAGAGGCGGCGCTGCAGCAGGCGGAGGCTCGGGGACGGATAGAGCCGGAGTAGAGAGCGAGCAGCGCGGTGTGAGTGACTGGGACACCGCGGGGGGTCTCGGGGGGAAACAGTGACAGGACTGTAGACAAACTGAGCTGGAACATCTCCAATCCTAAATCCCAAGGAGTTCAGCTGCTTAGTTCTGCATGCTGATTAGAGTTTCACCGTGTTTCTCTGTGGAACAGATACAATTAATGCACTTCCGAATAAATCTCAAGTTTTTCACACACATTCTCCTCTTCTGGAAAGTGTTTTTCTTCTATTTTTTTTTATTTTATTTTCATTATTTTGTAACACAGCCTGAAACAAAAAATAAATAAAATATAGATTTTTAAAAAAGTGTCAATGTGCACTAATGTTAGTGTTCAGATGAACCTCACACTGGATCTCTAAACACAATTACTTACAATTTTATTTTCCTTTTCTAGTTTGTGAAAATTAATTTAAGACAAATGAGTGTAAAAAAAGAGTAAATATATTGAATATTATTATAAGCATGTAATATTTCCTGTAATAAAATACAATAAACCAATGCTAAGATTAACGAAGCTATTTTTTTAAACATATAAAGACATGTCGATCTTGAAATGGATTAGATTGGATAGATTAGATTAGATTAGACAGATACTTTATTCATCCCAATGTATACACAAACATATGCAATAAGGCAAACAATAATACCACACACAGACACTTTAATAACAATCACATAAACCACCTTAAATTTTTACTAATTTACTGTTTACTGCCATAAGCATTCCTTGTATATACACCTTTTTTTCTCATATCTATCTTTATATATTTAATATTTTATGTAGTTTTATATTTTATTTATCTGCCTTCTTTTTCTTGGTTTATTATTTTTTCTCCCCATCCTATTCCCTCATGCTGGATCGTCATAAAAAGCATTTCACTGCATGTCGTACCCTGTATGTGTGTGTGTGTGACAAATAAAATTGGATTTGATTTGAAAATTTGATTTGACTTCAAAATACAAAAAATGTAAAGGAATGTTAAAGAAAGGAGTAGGGGAGAAAAACAAAAACAAACAAATAATAACCAAAACAATACATGAGTGTTTGTTGAGTACGTGCAAAGTCCTGTTGACTCAAAGTGTTAATGTGCCAACTGTGAGGATGTTCAGAACGGTGAAGATGTTCAGAACGGTGAAGATGTTCAGAACGGTGAAGATGTTCAGGGCGGTGAAGATGTGCAGGATGTTCAGGACGGTGAAGATGTTTATAACGATGAGGATGTTCAGGACGGTGTGGATGTTCAGGACGGTGAGGATGTACAGGACGGTGAAGATGTTCATAACGATGAGGATGTTCAGGACGGTGAGGATGTTCAGGACGGTGAGGATGTTCAGGATGTTCAGGACGGTGAAGATGTTCAGGACGGTGAAGATGTTCAGGACGGTGAAGATGTTCAGAATGGTCAGGATGTTCAGGACGGTGAGGATGTTCAGGACGGTGAAGATGTTCAGGACGGTTAGGATGTTCAGGACGGTGAGAATGTTCAGAAGGGTGAGGATGTTCAGAACGGTGAGGAAAGTCAGCACTGACCCCCACCCCCGTGATGAGTAGAATTAAAGAGCCGCATGGCATGGGGAAGAAACAACTTCCCTAGTCTGTCAGTGGAGCAGGGTAGTGACAGCAACCTTTCACTGAAGCTGCTCCTCTGCCTGGAGATGATGCTGTGCAGTGGATGCAGTGGATTGTCCATGATGGGACGTAGCTTCCTGTGTTTGACTTGTTTGCCGCGAGTTCCGTGTTTGTATTCGTGTTTATATTCGTTTGTTTGTGTTTTTCTCTTTTAATAATCCTAAATTGTTTGTCTTCCTGACTTGTGCCTGTAGTCAGTTAAACTCGACTACCACTATATCTTCTCTCACTTTATCTTATTTGTGTATCCGAAATCTGTTCGTGATTATAAGCACTATGCCGGCTGTGTGTCTGACTTTGAGCACAGGTGAGGACTCGTTCGATTTGCAAACGGTGGCGTTGGAGATGGAGGTTTTGGAGAAACAGATTCGCGAGCTGCATGAAAAGCATGCCCGGCTGCGAGAGCGGAAAGCGGCGCTGGAAACATAACGGGCGGACGCGCACTCGTCCCAGGTAAATTCCCGGGTTGAACCTAACGCTCCCAGCACCTCAACTCCGCGTGTTTCTCTGCCCAGACCAAAGGTGCAACACGGACCCTGGATGCGGCAGCGGCGGAAGAGACAAGCAAAGCCCCGGTCGAGGACGTCTCCCCCGCCACCACTACAGGCCTTCGAGATCTCGACCGAGAACCGCTTCGCCCCTCTCCGCGAGACGGAACGCGACACTGTGATTCTCGGAGATTCCATCGTCCGGCATGTCCGCGCTACCGGAGCTAAAGGTAAGGTGCACACTCGCTGTTTTCCTGGTGCTCGTGTTCTTGATGTCGCTGCGCAGGTACCCGCGATCCTGAAAGAGAACTTCGGAGCGGTTGTTCTTCATGCCGGAACGAACGACACCAGGCTGAGACAAACGGAGATATTAAAGAGGGATTTCAGGATCCTGGTGGAGACGGTACGCAGCACATCACCCACAACGAGGATCATAGTGTCAGGACCTCTTCCCACTTACCAGCGAGGGGCTGAGAAGTTTAGTAGACTTTTAGCTCTAAATGAATGGTTACAGTCATGGTGTCGAGAACATAAACTTCTCTTTGTTAATAACTGGAACTGTTTCTGGGAGCGTCCTAGGTTCTTCCGCCCTGATGGCCTGCACCCCAGCAGAGTTGGAGCAGCAGTGCTATCAGATAACATCTCTAGGATACTTCACACCATCTGACTGGTAAGACATCAGGAAATCTTCGACAATGAGAACACGCATACAACAGACCAAATAGTTACAAGTTAACACACAGCCCAGTTTATAGAAACCGTGTCTATTCCTCGTGTAGCAAAACCAAGAAGTAAATACACAAGATCCAGAAACAATCTCATTGAAGTTAAAACTGAAAAATGCCAGATAAACAAACACCAAAAAGTTTTAAAGTTTGGTCTTTTAAACATTAGATCACTTGCACCCAAAGCACTGATTATAAATGAGATGATCACGGATAATAATCTCGATGCACTCTGTCTCACTGAGACCTGGATTAAACCAGGTGATTATATGGGTCTAAACGAGTCGACACCGTCAGGATATGTTTATAAGCATGAGCCCCGTCAGACTGGTCGTGGGGGGGGGTGTAGGAACCATTTATACTGCTTCTCTTAATGTTAGTCAGATGTTAGGATTCAGTTTTAAATCATTTGAAGTGCTCGTTCTTAAAGTTGTACTTTCAGACATACATAGAAAACTCGCTCTGGTCACCGTGTACAGACCCCCAGGGCCCTACGCTGATTTTCTTTAAGAGTTTGCTTGTTTTCTTTCAGACCTCTTGATCGATTTTGATAAAGTGCTGCTTGTAGGAGATTTTAATATTCATGTAGATGATGTAAACGATGCTCTAGGATTATCATTTGTTGACTTATTAAACTCTTTTGGGGTTAAACAAAACGTCACCAGACCAACTCATCGCTTTAACCACACACTAGACTTAATAATATCCCACGGAGCAGACGTCACTGATATAGATATTTTACTTCAGAGTGATGACATCACAGACCATTACCTCATACTGTACACACTACCGGTAGAGCAGATTAGCCGTGTTGCACCACGTTATCGACTTGGTAGGACTATTGTTCCAACCACTAAGGACAGATTCATAAATAACCTGCCTGATTTATCTCAATTTCTCACTAAACCCATAACTACTAATAATCTTGATGAGATAACTAAGACCTTATCCTCACTAGCACATTAGACACCGTTGCCCCTATCCGGTTAAAAAAGGTTAGAGAACAAGCACCTGCACCTTGGTATAATAGTCATACACATGCCCTCAAGAGAACAGCACGTAATCTGGAGAGAAAATGGAGGAAAACTAAATTGGAGGTATTTAGAATCGCGTATAAAGACAGTATGCTCAGCTACAGACGGGCGCTAAAAGCTGCTAGAGCTGAACACCTGAGCAAACTCATAGAAAACAACCAAAACAATCCCAGGTTCCTTTTCAGTACTGTAGCTAAACTAACTACAAATCAGGGCTCTGAAAATTGTGTTCCATCACAGTTTAGTAGTGAGGACTTTATGATTTTCTTCACTGAAAAAATAGATAACATTAGAAAAACAATTGTGGCAGTTCAACCTCTGACAGCATCTCCTGAGACAGTGTTACCTTCAACTCCACAACTCCACTGTTTTACATGTATAGGACAGGAAGAGCTGTATAATGTTATTGCCAAAGCTAAATCGACAACATGTCAGTTAGATCCAATTCCTACTAAATTACTGAAGGAAGTGTTATATACAACTGGTGAACCTCTTCTAAATATTATTAACTCCTCACTATCTTTAGGTCACGTCCCTAAATCCCTCAAGTTAGCAGTTATTAAGCCCCTCATTAAAAAACCTAATCTGGATCCAAACACGTTATCAAATTACAGACCAATTTCAAATCTCCCATTTATGTCTAAGATTTTAGAAAAGATTGTCGCTGCACAGTTATGTTCCCACCTGCAAGAGAACAATATCTTTGAAGAATTTCAGTCAGGTTTTAGGCCCCATCATAGCACAGAAACTGCTCTAGTTAAAATAACTAATGACCTGTTTTTAGCTTCAGACCAAGGCTTCATTTCGCTGTTGGTTTTACTAGATCTTAGTGCTGCATTCGACACTATAGACCATGATCTCCTCCTAGATCGCTTACAAAATTACATCGGCATTCAGGGACAGGCATTAAGCTGGTTTAAATCCTACCTGTCCGATCGTTACCATTTCGTAGATTTAAGTGGAGAGCTATCCAGGCTAATGCAAGTAAATTATGGCGTGCCGCAAGGTTCAGTTCTAGGACCCTGCTCTTCACAATATACATGCTTCCGTTAGGAAATATTATTAGAAGGCATGGAATTAGCTTCCATTGTTATGCTGATGATACTCAGCTATATATTTCATCTAAACCAGGCGATACAGCTCAATTAACCCGGATAACTGAGTGTGTTAAGGAACTAAGAGATTGGATGACCCATAACTTTCTACTTTTAAATTCTGATAAGACTGAGATTTTGCTCATCGGCCCAAAAACTAGTATACAGACGCTCCAGCATCTCAACCTGCATTTAGACGGATGTTCTGTAACCACTAGTTCAACGGTAAAAGACCTGGGTGTTATTTTAGACAGCGACTTGTCTTTCAAAAATCACATCAATCAAGTTACAAAAACAGCCTTCTTTCACCTTAGAAATATTTCTAAGCTAAGAAATATGTTGTCCATATCCGATGCAGAGAAGCTCGTCCATGCGTTCATGACCTCCAGAATAGACTACTGTAATGTGTTACTAGGTGGATGTCCTGCATCATTAATAAACAAGCTTCAGTTAGTCCAGAATGCAGCAGCCAGAGTTCTTACAAGGTCAAAAAAATATGATCACATAACCCCGATCTTATCGTCCCTACATTGGCTTCCTGTTAAGTTTCGAATAGACTACAAACTACTGCTACTCACTTATAAAGCACTAAATGGTTTGGCTCCCATGTATCTCTCCAGTCTTTTAACATGCTACAATCCGCCACGCTCCCTAAGATCTCAAAACTCTGGGCTTCTAGTAGTTCCTAGAATAGCAAAGTCCACTAAAGGTGGTAGAGCATTTTCACATTTAGCTCCTAAACTCTGGAATAGTCTTCCTGACGGTGTTCGGGGCTCAGACACACTCTCCCAGTTTAAGTGTAGATTAAAAACATATCTTTTTAGCAAAGCCTACACATAACACACATCACATATCATAACCTTGTGCTCCAGAACATCTGATCACATGCACATTATCAACTTGTGCTGTTAATATCATGAACAGCAGCTACGCTAATTCCTCTCCACTGCTTCTCTTTCTCTCCCCATCCCGAGACACCCTGAGGTTTGGCCAGCTCCAGTCACCTCCCACCTCGTGATGATTACGGACCTTTGAAGAAGTAGATGCCGAACTCACAAACATCCTGAACCATCTAGAGACGTACCAGTGCCATTTGGATCCCGCTACATGTGTGGAGTTTTGACATTGGACCTCCTGGAGTGTTTAAAGGCTCTGGCATGGAGAAGCTGATGCTGGATCTGTGGTGATCACAAATGCTGAGCTTATAAAACTCGGAGCTACTAACCATATAGACTGTATAAGACTGCAGAAAGAACATTACTTATAATCTTATACTCCAGTAATCATGTTAGTTCTCACTGTCCAGTGTTCTGTATTGTTGAAAGATTTATGATCAAACTCTTGATGTCACCCAGATGAGGATGGGTTCCCCTTTTGAGTCTGGTTCCTCTCAAGGTTTCTTCCTCATAACATCTAAGGGAGTTTTTCCTTGCCACAGTCGCCACGGCTTGCTCATCAGGGACAAATTCACACCATTCACCATCACTGTTGATTTGTGTAAAGCTGCTTTGAGACAATGTCTGTTGTGAAAAGCGCTATACAAATAAACTTGACTTGACTTGACTTGATGATTGACAGCCAACGAAAAAGGCATATGAGGAGCTGTATGAGAAGTTGGACACTAAGGAAGGAGAAAAGGATTTGTACCGACTGGCCAGACAGAGGGACCGAGCTGGGAAGGATGTGCTGCAGTGTGTTGAGAAGATGGAGGAAGTATTTTGAGTGTGTTAAGAAGGTGGAGGGAGTATTTTGAGCAGCAGATGAATGAGGAAAATGTGAGAGAGAGAAGGTTGGATGGTGTGGAGATGGTGAAGCAGGAATTGGATAGGATTAGTAAGGAGGAAGTGAGAGCAGTGATTACGAGGATGAAGAGTAAAAAGTCGGTTGGACCAATCTGTTAGAAGTGTGGAGATGTTTAGGAGAGATGCAGTCCAGTTTTTAACCAGATTGTTTGACAAGATTCTGGAAGGTGAGAGGATGCCTGAGGAATGGAGAAGGAGTGTGCTGGTACTGATCTTTAAGCATAAGGGAGATGTGCAGACCTGCAGTAACTACAGGGGAATAAAGTTGATCAGTCACACCATGAAGTTTTGGGAAAGAGTAGTGGAAGCCAGGCTGAGAGAAGAGGTGACCATCTGTGAGCAACAGTATGGTTTCATGCCGAGGAAGAGCACCACAGATGCCTTATTTTCTTTCAGAGTGTTTATGGAGAAGTATAGAGAAGGTCAGAAGGAATTGTATTGTGGATTTGTGGATTTAGAGAAAGCATATGACAGAGTGGAGAGAGGAGTTGTGGTATTGTATGAGGAAGTCAGGTGTGTCAGAGAAGTATGTGAGGGTGGTGCAGGACATGTATGAGGACAGTGTGACGGCAGTGAAGTGTGCAGTAGGAACGACAGACTGGTTTTAGGTGGAGGATGGATTGCATCAAGGATCGGCTCTGAGCCCTTTTCTGGAATCTGCTGTGGTGACCCCTAATGGGAGCAGCTGGTAGAAGAAGATGATTACAGGAAATATTATATGCTATATAATATTTAATATATGTGCACGTTCTGAGATGGAATTTTTTTTTAATCAGATCAGATCCGATTCAACTTTATTGCCATTGTGCAAAGTAATTGTAAAGAGCCAAAGGAATACACTAGAAGGGCATTAATGGCCTATTTCCATATGTATAGAGGTGAGAGTGATTGATGAGAGTAGGTAATAAGATATGGTATAAAAATGTAAGTCATGCAAACAGTAAAATGGAAATTACATATATTTTTATCTTTATTTTATGTATGTGTTTTAGGCTGTGTTACAAAATAATGATAATAAAAAAAAGAAAAGAAAAACACCTTCCAGAAGTAGAGAATGTGTGGAAAAACTTGAGATTTAGTCGGAACTGCATTAATTCTGCATAAAAAGAGAAATAAAAAGTAAGAAAAGTGAAGTGTATGTGAAGTGTATGAAGTGTATGTGACTGTGATGTTTCATATATATTGCATACAGAACTGAGTTTTCTTATAGACTGTAAAATATTGTGAACTGGGTTTTTGTTATTGTTTTTGTATTTCTTTAAATGTTTTGAGCTCTTTAATTTTACTTTTAATACCATTTTTTGATACCAGTATTTTATTTTCTGAATATTTTACCTCTACAGTTGTTTAATGGTTTCATACATTTTTTGTTTTAAACTACAGCCAAACTAAAACAACAGCAAAACTCTAGAGTAAGTTGAATAAATAAGTTGTTAATTTGCTAATTTGAATTTGTACTCTGGTGTTTCATTCATTGGGGTTATTTATTGTAGAAAAAGACTGGTGTAAATAGAAGAATACTACCAGCCAATTCACCATTCATTTGCCAGTAATCCAGGTTTTCTGAGTTACGTAAAAAATATACAATTGTAAACTTTTGGGTTAAAAATAGGGTAACACTTATACATGTAAAGGTTTGAACAGGATGTCCTTAATGTTACTACAGATAACAACAAAGTGGCCCCATCGATTAATCTATCCATCTATCTTCTTTCCTTGCCATGTTGTGGTCTGGGGATGGCATCTTAAGCTTTTAGAGCTCAGCCTGAGTGTAGTGCAGAACTTCCCACTCAGAACACTGCAGTTCTTAACTCTGTTTGTCGTGGATAAGCAACATTTAAAACAAGTCCTCTTTTCTTTTAGAAATGCACAAATGTTTACAAGTGGCTTCTCACAGAAGAACAACATTTCCTAAGTACTGTAAGTGAGGTCTTCTGTAAATGGGTCAAAGTCTCTCAGCTTTTATCTTTATCTGTGTCTAAATGTTCTGGGAAAAAACACATTCACTTTATTAACTGGGTCTTCTCTTGATTTGTTTGGCTTCCAGCCTTGTCGCTTTATAAAGTGAGTCTGACTTAAAATTCTCTGGTAAAAGTTGAAGTTCTGACTACACTTTTTTTACTCAAGTTAAAGTAAAGAAGTTTGGGCTCTGACATGTACTTCAGTAAAAAGTAGTCATTATTACTACGTTTTAGTGTCACGCTGGTTACTGAACCTCACATCATATTAATATATAAATACAAAACGAATAAAAAATGTTATCTAATGAATGTATCCAGACTGAAGATCCACCATATAGAACACAAGCAGAGAAAAGATGATGAT
>NC_060887.1:37679279-37726779 GCF_014805685.1 Silurus meridionalis
TTGTTTATAGTTTGTCATTTTTCCCGGGTGGTCTAGTGGTCAGGATGCGGCGCTCTCACCGATGCGGCCCGGGTTCGATCCCCGGTCAGAGAACCGACCACAGCCATTATGGATGCACAAGCCAGTGCACTCTTAGTGCCGGTCCCAAGCCCGGATAAATAGGGAGGGTTGCATTAGGAAGGGCATCCAGCGTAAAAACATGTGCCAAATCAAACATGCGGATCATGAATACGGATGACCTGCTGTGGCGCCCCCTAATGGGAGAAGAGAAAGAAATTATTTCAGAAGTCTGTATCAAACTGGTAGCTCTTCACATTAATCGGTACCCAAGAAGTAAGTGTGTGTGTGTGTGTGTGTGTGTGTGTGTGTGTGTGTGTGTGTGTGTGTGTGTAATGTCCTTCATACTTATGATGATAATTGGAATGTGAAATGTGTAACATCTTAAAGAAGGTTAATTAGGAGTATAATGTCAGTGTTTCAGCTGTTTGTGTTTATGAAACATTGTTAAAATATTATCTCATAAGTTAATTCTATTGCTCTCTCCCAGGCTCCTGAGATATTAGTGATCCCCTTCTGATCTCCAGATCTGCCTGAGTCATATCAGTTTTTAAACCACTCATTGCTGAGGATGACTCCACATGGACAACTGAAAGATGTGTGAGATTACTGTGGATGGTTCTATTTAGAAATCATAAAGCTTTGGACTAAAATGAATATGAACAGTTTTGTTCTTAATTCTCTATCAGTGAACAGAAAACAACAATAATAAATATCCAGAGATCACCCAGAAGAGCATGGATTGCTTTTTGACTCTGTTCCTTTCAAGGTTTCCTCCTTATACCATCGACAGGTGATTTCTCACCACCTTCACCCTGGACTCATTCATTAGGGATAAACTTATATGGGTTACAAATGTATAGGGATAAATGGTTTTATTTTAAATGTCTTATAGAATTTATTTATGTATCAACAACAATAACAACCTTCTTCTTCTTCTTCTTCTTTTGGCTGCTCCCATTAGGGGTCGCCACAGCGGATCATCCGTCTCCATACCACCCTGTTCTCTACATCTGCCTCTTTCACACCAACTACCTGCATGTCTTCCCTCACCACATCCATGAACCTCCTCCTTGGTCTTCCTCTTTTCCTTCTACCTGGTGGCTCCATCCTCAGCATTCCTCTACTAATATAATTCATGTCCCTCCTTTGCACATGTCCAAACCATCTCAATCTCACCTCCCTCACCTTGTCACCAAAACATCCTACATGCGCTGTCCCTCTAATAAACTCATTTCTAATCTTGTCCATCCTCGTCACTCCCAACGAAAACCTTAACATCTTCAGCTCTGCTACCTCCAGCTCCATCTCCTGTCTTTTACTCAATGCCACTGTCTCTAATCCATACAACATCGCAGGTCTCACCACAGTCCTATAAACTTTCCCTTTCACTCTCACAGATACTCTTCTATCACAAATCACTCCTGCTATCACTCTTCTCCACCCACTCCACCCTGCCTGCACTCTTTTCTTCACTTCTCTAACACACTCTCCGTTACTTTGCACTGTTGACCCCAGGTACCTGAATTCCTCCACCTTCTCCACCTCTTCTCCTGCAACCGCACCACTCCACTGCCCTCCCTCTCATTCACACACATGTACTCTGTCTTACTCCTACTGACTTTCATTCCCCTTCTCTCCAGCGCATATCTCCACCTCTCCAGGCTCTTCTCAACCTGCTCCCTACTCTCACAACAAATCACAATATCATCCGCAAACATCATAGTCCAGGTAGGCTCCTGTCTGACCTCGTCCGTCAACCTGTCCATCAACACTGCAAACAGGAAAGGGCTCAGGGCCGATCCTTGATGCAGTCCAACCTTCACCCTGAACCAGTCTGTCGTACCTACTGCACACTTCACTGCTGTCACACTGTCCTCATACATGTCCTGCACCACCCTCACATACTTCACTGACACACCTGACTTCCTAATACAATACCACAACTCCTCTCTTGGCACTCTGTCGACGCTTTCTAAATCCACAAATACACAATGCAATTCCTTCTGTCCTTCTCTATACTTCTCCATCAACATCCTCAAAGCAAATAAGGCATCTGTGGTGCTCTTCCTCGGCATGAAACCATACTGTTGCTCACAGATGGTCGCTTCTTCTCTCAGCCTGGCTCCCACTACTCTTTCTCATAACTTCATGGTGTGACTGATCAACTTAATTCCGCTGTAGTTACTGCAAGACTGCACATCTCTTTTATGTTTAAAGATCGGTACCAGCACACTTCTTCTCCGTTCCTCAGGCATCTTCTCACCTTTCAAAATCCTGTTAAACAACCTGGTCAAAAACTCCACTGCCATCTCTCCTAAACATCTCCAAGCTTCTACCGGTATGTCATCTGGTCCAACGGACTTTCCACTCTTCATCCTTTTAATCGCTGCTCTCACTTCCTCCTTACTAATCCTATCTACATCCTGCTTCACCAACTCCACATCGTCCAACCTTCTCTCTCTGATTTTCCTCATTCATCAGCTGCTCAAAATACTCCTCCACCTTCTCAACACACTCTCCTCACTAGTCAACACATTTCCATCTCCATCCTTTATTGCTCTAACTTGCAGTACATCCTTCCCAGCTCGGTCCCTCTGCCTGGCCAATCAGTATAAATCCTTTTCTCCTTCCTTAGTGTGCAACCTCTCATACAGCTCCTCATATGCCTTTTCCTTGGCTTTCGCCACATCCTCTTCACCTGCTGCCGCATCTCCTTGTACTCCTGCCTACTTCTCTCATCACTCTTTCGATCCCACTTGTTTTGCCAACCTCTTTCTCCTTATGCTCTCCTGCACATCCTTATTCCATCACCACGTCTCTTTGTCTTCCTTTCTATTTCCAGATGTCACACCAAGTACTTTTCTAGCTGTCTCCTCATCACTCCTGCAGTAGTTGCCCAATCATCCAGCACCTCTTCACCACCACCGAGCTCCTGTCTGACCTCTTCCCTAAACTTCACACTACACTCTTCCTCCTTCAGTTTCCACCATCTTACTCTTCTTTCAGTCCTCACTCTCCTCTTCCTCTTCTTCGCCTCCAAAACCATCCTACAGACCACCATCCGATGCTGTCTAGCTACACTGTCCCCTGCCAACACCTTACAGTCTCCACTCTCCTTTAGATTGCATCTCCTGCATAGCACATAGTCCACCTGTGTGCACCTTCCTCCACTCTTATACGCCACCCTATGATCCTCCTTCTTCTTAAAATAAGTGTTAACCACTGCCATTTCCCTCCTTTTAGCAAAATCTACCACCATCTGCCCTTCCACATTCCTCTCCTTAAAACCATACCTACCCATCACCTCCTCATCACCTCTGTTCCCTTCACCTACATGCCCATTAAAGTCTGCCCCAATCACCAATCGTTCTTTCCTAGGTACACCATCTATCACTTCATCTAATTCACTCCAGAATTTTTCCTTCTCCTCCATCTCACAGCCAACTTGTGGAGCATAGGCACTGATGACATTTATCATCATCCCTTCAACTTCCACCTTTACGATCATCACCCTATCAGAAACTCTTACTGTACTCTTCCTTCAGCATCACCCCTACACCATTTCTCTTTCCATCCACACCATGATAAAACAGTTTAAATCCACCTCCAATGTTTCTGGTCTTACTCCCTTTCCACCTGGTCTCCTGAACACACAGCATATCTACCTTTCTCCTCTCCATCATATCAGCTACCTCTCTCTCTTTACCCGTCATAGTACCAACATTTAAAGTACCAACCCGAACCTCTACTCTCCTACACTCCTCCTTTCCCTGCCGTCTCTGTAGACGTCTTCCTCCTCTCCTTCTCCTCCTTCGGCCAACAGTAGCCCAATTTCCACCGGTACCCTGTCGGCTAACGATACCTGTGGCGGTCGCTCTTAACCCGGGCCTCGACCGATCCGGTATGAAATTCTCATTTGTGATCCGCATATTTGATTTGGCACATGTTTTTACGCTGGATGCCCTTCCTAACGCAACCCTCCCCATTTACCCGGGCTTGGGACCGGCACTAAGAGTGCACTGGCTTGTGCATCCATAATGGCTGGGTTAACAACAATAATAATAATAATAATAATAATAATAATAATAATAATAATAATAATAATGTTTAATCAAATAGATAAATTATATTTTAGATATTGTAAAATAAAACATCCTCTGGTCAAATAAAAATATTACACATATTGATACACTACAATAAAAATACTTACTCATCCGTTAACACACTAATACATGTTAATGCAGATGTGTGTGCGGCAGTGGTGGGCTGTGCATTTCACATCTAGACCTTCAGTGGTGTCCTACTTAAACCAATTCACCTCTTAATACCTTCATTATGACGCCACAGCTATAGAAACCATCAATACTATAGAGAAACGCAGTAGAACAGAGCGCTGCATCACACAGGAATCTCATACAGCGAGGTGAGAAACACAATAAACACCATTCAATAAATCTCCTTTCACTGCAGCCACAACTGCATACATCAGGTGAAATTTAATTGAAAATTCACGTAATTCAGTAAATTCACGTTATTATTTTTGAGCTTGTGCCTTTTGCTACTGATGCGGGTTGCGAGCTTTGACTAGTGCGCTGTCTGACCATTTAATCAAAGAACATAAAATGTTCATGTGATTGGACACCTGCTGGATGGTCCCAGTGAATGCAGCTCACAATGTGATTGGTTAAAGCAACAGCCTAACAGTAATTACTTTGACTCTGGCAACACGTGATGTGACGGCTGAAATCTGATTTTATAGAAACTCCAACATAAACAGACACTACATGTAGTAGAGCACCTGAAAGGAATGAAGATAATAGTCTATTGGGAATAATTTAATACATATTCATGGCTAAAATGTATAATAAAAAGTTAAGTCAGTGATTTACAGAGAACACCTTCCTGACTCTGACTTTAATGATTTATGTTTAGGATTGAAATGATTTCCATCACTTCAATAAAAGAAACAAAAGGATCATTCTTAAGATGTTTATTGATTATTTCGAACAAAAGGAAAATATGTCTGGTCACCATTAGCATGTCGTTTTTTGGGGACGCTTGGGGTCTGGTGATGGTCTGGTGTTGCGATTGATTCTGTAACTTTATCTCCTGTTGTACTTTCTTATGTTGGTGCAGTGCTATCAATTTGCAGAATAGCTGTAAAGTCTCCACCAGTCGTTCTCAGGTTCCCAATGCCGTTTTCAATTTCTGCGATTTATTGGGCGTGGACCTGTTTAGCATTTTAATCTAGTTCTTGATGTCCAAATTAGTCTTCTCTTTTTATAGCTTATGTTTTTCATGCTCATAAACCAAAGTGAGCTCCGGCTTAACCATGTGTTGCTTCTAATTCTCTCCATCCTTCATAAAATGAATTTTTTTGTACTCAGAAACCAGCTTCTCCTCTACACAATATATTAGGGATTTCTGAAGTTTTTTGATGGTCTGAAGCTGTAATTTGTTCCTCTCTTCCATGTCTAGTTTGGTCATCTCTCTTTCCAACCGCCACTTCATTTTCTCAAACTCCAAAGTGTTCTTCAGTTCATCAATACGATCCTCCAGTTGCTTTCGTTCTCTTGTCCAGCTCTCTCTCTCCTGCTCTACAGTCTCCTTCAGTTTATTACCCTCTTCCAGCTTTTCCTGCCCCTCCTCCTCCTTCTTCTCATTGGATTCCTCCTGAGTGCTGCCTCTAATCCAGCTAAATATATTCATGATTGAATTTCGGGTTTCTCTCACGCCGCAAAGAAGCGAGTGAGCAACAGTGACGCGCGCTGTCTGATATATAAATAAAAAGTTATTTGTGACGTCACGTTGCTCCTCCCCCTCGATTCCTGAAGGGTTTCCCAGGGAGGTCACGTGTCCCAGGGAATCTCCCTCAATACAGATAGATCAGTTTGATTTCTTCACCACGTTTTCTCCACTTTTCTCTCTGTTTATTTCTCCTGAGAGAAGAGTGAGATTACAGTCGTAAATAAGACAGAACGGGTGTAAACTGTGTAAAAAGCGACTGATGCTCAGCGGGACGTCATGCTCTCTGAGGCCAGAGGCGGCGCTGCAGCAGGCGGAGGCTCGGGGACGGATAGAGCCGGAGTAGAGAGCGAGCAGCGCGGTGTGAGTGACTGGGACACCGCGGGGGGTCTCGGGGGGAAACAGTGACAGGACTGTAGACAAACTGAGCTGGAACATCTCCAATCCTAAATCCCAAGGAGTTCAGCTGCTTAGTTCTGCATGCTGATTAGAGTTTCACCGTGTTTCTCTGTGGAACAGATACAATTAATGCACTTCCGAATAAATCTCAAGTTTTTCACACACATTCTCTTCTTCTGGAAAGTGTTTTTCTTCTATTTTTTTTTATTTTATTTTCATTATTTTGTAACACAGCCTGAAACAAAAAATAAATAAAATATAGATTTTTAAAAAAGTGTCAATGTGCACTAATGTTAGTGTTCAGATGAACCTCACACTGGATCTCTAAACACAATTACTTACAATTTTATTTTCCTTTTCTAGTTTGTGAAAATGAATTTAAGACAAATGAGTGTAAAAAAAGAGTAAATATATTGAATATTATTATAAGCATGTAATATTTCCTGTAATAAAATACAATAAACCAATGCTAAGATTAACGAAGCTATTTTTTTAAACATATAAAGACATGTCGATCTTGAAATGGATTAGATTAGAAAGATTAGATTAGACAGATACTTTATTCATCCCAATGTATACACAAACATATAAGGCATACAATAATACAATAATACCACACACAGACACTTTAATAACAATCACATAAACCACCTTAAATTTTTACTAATTTACTGTTTACTGCCATAAGCATTCCTTGTATATACACCTTTTTTTCTCATATCTATCTTTATATATTTAATATTTTATGTAGTTTTATACTTTATTTATCTGCCTTCTTTTTCTTGGTTTATTATTTTTTTCTCCCCGTCCTATTCCCTCATGCTGGATCGTCATAAAAAGCATTTCACTGCATGTCGTACCCTGTATGTGTGTGTGTGACAAATAAAATTGGATTTGATTTGAAAATTTGATTTGACTTCAAAATACAAAAAATGTAAAGGAATGTTAAAGAAAGGAGTAGGGGAGAAAAACAAAAACAAACAAATAATAACCAAAACAATACATGAGTGTTTGTTGAGTCCGTGCAAAGTCCTGTTGACTCAAAGTGTTAATGTGCCTAAGTGTACAACGGTGAGGATGTTCAGAACGGTGAGGATGTTCAGGACGTTGAAGATGTTCAGGATGTTCAGGACGGTGAGGATGTTCAGAATGGTGAGGATGTTCAGGATGGTGAAGATGTTCATAACGATGAGGATGTTCAGAACGGTGAGGATGTTCAGGACGGTGAGGATGTTCAGAATGGTGAGGATGTTCAGAACGGTGAGGATGTTCAGAACGGTGAGGATGTTCAGAACGGTAAGGATGTTCATAATGGTGAGGATGTTCAGAACGGTAAGGATGTTCATAATGGTGAGGATGTTCAGGACAGTGAGGATGTTCAGAATGGTGAGGATGTTCAGGACGGTGAGGATGTTCAGAACGGTGAGGATGTTCAGAACGGTGAGGATGTTCAGAACGGTGAGGATGTTCAGAACAGTGAGGATGTTCAGGACGGTGAAGATGTTTATAATGGTGAGGATGTTCAGAACGGTGAGGATATTCAGAACGGTGAGGATGTTCAGGACGGTGAGGATGTTCAGGACGGTGAGAATGTTCAGAACGGTGAGGATGTTCAGGACGGTGAAGATGTTCATAACGGTGAGGATGTTCAGAACGGTGAGGATGTTCAGGACGGTGAGAATGTTTAGAACAGTGAGGATGTTCAGGACGGTGAAGATGTTCATAACGGTGAGGATGTTCAGAACGGTGAGGATGTTCAGAACGGTGAGGATGTTCAGGACGGTGAGAATGTTTAGAACGGTGAGAATGTTCAGAACGGTGAAGATTTTCAGGACGGTGAGGATGTTCAGGACGGTGACGATGTTCAGGACGGTGAGGATGTTCAGGACATTGAGGATGTTCAGAACGGTGAGGATGTTCAGGACGGTGAGGATGTTCAGAACGGTGAGGATGTTCAGGACGGTGAGAATGTTTAGAACGGTGAGAATGTTCCGAACGGTGAAGATTTTCAGGACGGTGAGGATGTTCAGGACGGTGAGGATGTTCAGGACATTGAGGATGTTCAGAACAGTGAGGATGTTCAGTACGGTGAGGATGTTCAGGACGGTGAGGATGTTCAGAACGGTGAGGAAAGTCAGCACTGACCCCCACCCCCGTGATGAGTAGAATTAAAGAGCCGCATGGCATGGGGAAGGAACAACTTCCTCAGTCTGTCAGTGGAGCAGGGTAGTGACAGCAACCTTTCATTGAAGCTGCTCCTCTGCCTGGAAATTATGCTGTGCAGTGGATGCAGTGGATTGTCCATGATTGACAGCCAACAAAAAAGGCATATGAGGAGCTGTATGAGAAGTTGGACACTAAGGAAGGAGAAAAGGATTTGTACCGACTGGCCAGACAGAGGGACCAAGCTGGGAAGGATGTGCTGCAGTGTGTTGAGAAGATGGAGGAAGTATTTTGAGTGTGTTG
Source organism: Silurus meridionalis (assembly GCF_014805685.1). Lineage (NCBI taxonomy): Eukaryota > Metazoa > Chordata > Actinopteri > Siluriformes > Siluridae > Silurus > Silurus meridionalis. The sequence goes on from NC_060887.1 coordinate 37,687,950, forward strand.
AGAAGGTGGAGGGAGTATTTTGAGCAGCAGATGAATGAGGAAAATGTGAGAGAGAGAAGGTTGGATGGTGTGGAGATGGTGAAGCAGGAAGTGGATAGGATTAGTAAGGAGGAAGTGAGAGCAGTGATTACGAGAATGAAGAGTAAAAAGTCGGTTGGACCAATCTGGTAGAAGCGTGGAGATGTATAGGAGAGATGCAGTCCAGTTTTTAACCAGATTGTTTAACAAGATGTTGGAAGGTGAGAGGATGCCTGAGGAATGGAGAAGGAGTGTGCTGGTACTGATCTTTAGGAATAAGGGAGATGTGCAGACCTGCAGTAACTACAGGGGAATTAAGTTGATCAGTCACACCATGAAGTTATGGGAAAGAGTAGTGGAAGCCAGGCTGAGAGAAGAGGTGACCATCTGTGAGCAGCAGTATGGTTTCATGCCGAGGAAGAGCACCAGAGACGCATTATTTTCTTTTAGAGTGTTGATGGAGAAGTATAGAGAAGGACAGAAGGAATTGTATTGTGTATTTGTGGATTTAGAGAAAGCGTATGACAGGGTGGAGAGAGGAGTTGTGGTATTGTATGAGGAAGTCAGGTGTGTCAGAGAAGTATGTGAGGGTGGTGCAGGACATGTATGAGGACAGTGTGACGGCAGTGAAGTGTGCAGTAGGTACGACAGACTGGTTTTAGGTGAAGGATGGATTGCATCAAGAATCGGCTCTGAGCCCTTTTCTGGAATCTGCTGTGGTGACCCCTAATGGGAGCAGCTGGTAGAAGAAGATGATTACAGGAAATATTATATGCTTATAATAATATTTAATATATGTGCACGTTCTGAGATGGAATTTTTTTTAAAATCAGATCAGATCCGATTCAACTTTATTGCTATTGTGCAAAGTAATTGTAAAGAGCCAAAGGAATACACTAGAAGGGCATTAATGGCCTATTTCCATATGTATAGAGGTGAGAGTGATTGATGAGAGTAGGTAATAAGATATGGTATGAAAATGTAAGTCATGCAAACAGTAAAATGGAAATTACATATATTTTTATCTTTATTTTATTTATTTGTTTTAGGCTGTGTTACAAAATAATGATAATAAAAAAAAGAAAAGAAAAACACCTTCCAGAAGTAGAGAATGTGTGGAAAAACTTGAGATTTAGTCGGAACTGCATTAATTCTGCATAAAAAGAGAAATAAAAAGTAAGAAAAGTGAAGAAGCCAAACTGTTCTCTCTGTATTTCCCTTTGAGGGAGAACCCCGGGGACACCTGACGTCACTGAGAGGCCCTTCGAGAATCGAGGGGGCGGGGCTAAATGACGTCACAGGCAACTTTCACTTTTTAAGGCAGCGCGCGTCACTGTTGCTCATTTGCAGCGCGAGACAAAGCAGACATTCGATCATGAATATATTTACATGGAATAGAGGCAACCCTCAGGAGGAAATGAAGAAAGGGAAGGAGGAGGAAGAGCTGGAAATAAAGAATGCTGCAAACCTGCAGAACATCCCCAAACTCCAGTCTTCCCTGGAAGAGTATAATAACCTGAAGGAGACTCAAGAGCAGGAGAGAGAGAGAGAGCTGGGCAAGAGAACGAAAGCAACTGGAGGAACGTATTGCTGAACTAGAGGACAATTTGCAGTTTAAGAAAATTAAATGGCAGGTGCGAAGAGAGAAGGACAAACTAGCCATGGAAGAGAGGAACAAAATACAGCTCCAGACCATCAGAGAACTTCAGGAATCTCTAAAATATTGTGAAGAGAAGAACCTGGTTTCTAAATAAAAGAGATATAATTTGACGAGAGATGAAGAGAATTAGGTAAAATATGTTGCTCAGATGAAACTCACTTTTCCTTATGAGCAACAGAAACAAATGCTATAAAAGTGAAGACTAATCTGGACATCAAGAACTGGAATAAAATGCCCAACAAGTCCAAGCATGATGAATTGCAGACAATTACAATGAAACAAAGATCCTACTTAAGAGATATTCTGAAAATTGAGAGCATTTGCCAAACATGAGATAGTAAAAGAGGTGCCCAAGCTGGACATAAAGTTACAGAATGCCAAACAAACCAAACCATCAAGTTTCCAAAAAACTAGACATGCTTACCGTACCTGGACATTTTTCCTTTTTTTTTTGTCAAAAAATAAAAGTCAATAAACATCACAAGCATAATTCAATATATTTTTATTTGTATTTCGCTTTTAACAATGAACATTGTCTCAAAGCAGCTTTACACAGACAATGTGGTGATAAACATGATCTCTATATGGGTGTTTTGTTTATTTTATTAAAGTGATGAATCGTACAATTGAGTGCCTCCAGTTGGAAAAAAAACCACATAGAGCAGGTAAGGGCAGGTGTCCCAGTCCCAATACTTTTGTGTAATATATATATATATATATATATATATATATATATATATATATATATATATATATATATATATATACAGTACAGACCAAAAGTTTGGACACACCTTCTCATTCAAAGAGTTTTCTTTATTTTCATGACTATGATAATTGTAGATTCACACTGAAGGCATCAAAACTATGAATTAACATGTGGAATTATATATGGAATTATATACATAACAAAAAGTGTGAAACAACTGAAAATGTCATATTGTAGGTTCTTCAAAGTAGCCACCTTTTGCTTTGATTACTGCTTTGCACACTCTTGGCATTCTCTTGATGAGCTTCAAGAGGTAGTCACCTGAAATGCTCTTCCAACAGTCTTGACCTTCAGTCTTGAGTTCCCCGAGAGATGCTTGGCACTTGTTGGCCCTTTTGCCTTCACTCTGCGGTCCAGCTCACCCCTAAACCATCTCGATTGGGTTCAGGTCCGTGACTGTGGAGGCCAGGTCATCTGGCGCAGCACCCCATCACTCTCCTTCTTGGTCAAATAGCCCTTGATGCCTTCAGTGTGACTCTACAATTTTCATAGTCATGAAAATAAAGAAAACTCTTTGAATGAGAAGGTGTGTCCAAACTTTTGGTCTGTACTGTATATATATATATATATATATATATATATATATATATATATATATATATATATATATTCATATATATTCATATATAGCAGGGGTGGCCAAGCCGCATGCGGCTCTTTGGCTGGTTTCATGCGGCTCATGAAACCTTCTTCCCTTCGAAGTTTGTGTGTTTGATTTTTAATGTGTGTGTTCGCTTTGCTTGAGTTCAATACGGTATTTTTAAGACTTAAATGAGCTTGTGCCCCTACTGGGAAACTTTGCGGTATATCAGACCTTGGCATGAGGCCAATCATAAATTACAGAGATGCACCGAGAATTTTCGGAAATACCTAAATCACCGAAACAACACGGCAGAAACACAATTGTAATGACGCAATAAAAAAGCGCAGCAGCACACGGTTATCTGGATAAGAGCAACATGTCTGCGGTGTGCGGAGAGCGATTTGCAAAACATGCAATGCTGAAATTTCAAGAGGGGGTGTATCTGCAAAGAGTTTCTCCAAGTCAGGTTTAATTTATCACCTAAAATCCAAACATCCCGATTGCCTTCTAAATATGAGAAGAACACAGCGCAGAAAATTAAAGTCAATCCGAGCATGCGCACTCCGTCTGTAGTGGACGTTTTTGAAAAGGCAGGAAAGTTTTCCAGTGATGGTGCCAAGGCAAAAGGCATGACACAAAAAATTATGGATTTCATTGCCATTTAAATTGAATTTTCATTTCGGTGCATCCCTAAAATATTATCGTTGGTGTGGCCCTCTGACACAATTCAGGTTTCTCATGTGGCCCCTTGTAAAATTAATTCCACTTGAATTCAAGTGAAGTGAACACGCACAAAAACACAAAGTCTGTGTTTTCTACCCTGAAACACGTGAAATCAAAGCATCTATCTGTTCTGACTGACACACTCGTGAAAGAACTGCTTCGAGTGGCAACAACGGAATACGAGGCAGATTTGAAGTGGATTGTTTAAGGCAAGGATGCCAAAAGTCCCACTAAGTAACATGCACAGTAAAAGAAAAACGCTATTGTAAATGATTATATTTTTGTTTGTGGACTTGGTTAAACTAAGAGTTTGTGTGTGTGAGGCAGTGCAGTGTTCATTGTTGAAAATGACTGTCCTGTGGTCTTAGAACTGTAGGAGTCAATTTCTGTCATTATGTTGGTGTGTGACATTTACAATAAATCTGTCTGAGCAGAGGTGTGTGTGTGTGTGTGTGTGTGTGTGTGTGTAAGAGGAAGGGATGGGTGATGTTCATGTGTGCCCATGTGTATGATGTGGCTCTTTGCAGTACCACAGTCAAAAATGTGGCTCTCAGTCTCTGACTGCAGCCACCCCTGATATATAGAGACGTTTTACGAATGACAAATTGAAGGTGAGTTTCCTGTGCATTTTATTGAAGTCTAAACAGGAAGTTTATCATTTATTCTTCACCTGTATAGCAGTTCTACAACATATAGAGACTAAACCTCAGATTTTAAATGACAGCTTCATACTACAGAAATTAAGAACATCCTTATTTAAAAAAAAAAAAACATGTGGCAGCATCCAATATATAAAAGACAAACAAAATTGTGGGGAAAAAAATTTTAAACATTAAAATGGCTCATGAAAAGAAAGACATAACAATAAAACGTTAGATTACCTGTATGTATCAAATGTGACGGCGAATTCTTAAAAGCCAGCACTTTTTACACCGAACATTTCGAACATCTCCCTTACACATGGCCATATGTGTTGAGGAATGTCTTTGTTTTATTTATTTTCACATCGGTGCCTCCTTTGAATTCACATGAACCATTCCTCTTGTTGCCTTGATCATTGTTTGCTCCTCTTGCCGACGTCTACGTCTGATAGCCAGGATATAATACACCAGTGATGTGGTGAAAAAGCAGCACAATGAAGGTTGACAGGCTGGAAACAGTGAGAAGAAATAATACTAAAAGTAACGAGTCTGTTTTGTAAATGGAAGAAGTAGAAAGTACAGATATCTGTGTAAAAATTTAATAAGTGAAAGTAAAAAGTTGCCCTAGTGGAGTAAAGTACTGATAGAAGACAAATCTACTTAAGTACAGTAACTAAGTATTTGTACATTACTTCCCCCCTCTGGTTACTACTGATGCTTGTGCTGGAGAAGATATATCTCAGGGAGTTTTTCTTTGATGCAGTCACCACTGGCTTGCTCATTATGGATAAACAAGTCAAGTCAAGTTTATTTGTATAGCGCTTTTCACAACAGACATTGTCTCAAAGCAGCTTTACAGAAATCAACAGTGAAGGTGAATGGTGTGTGTTTATCTCTGATGAGCAGCCATGGCGACTGTGGCAAGGAAAAACTCCCTTAGATGTAATGAGGAAGAAACCTTGAGAGGAACCAGACTCAAAAGGGGAACCCATCCTCATTTGGGTGACATCAAGAGTTTGATCATAAATCTTTCAACAATACAGAACACTGGAGAGTGAGAACTAACATGAGCACTGGAGTATAAGATTATAAGTAAATGTTTCTACAGTCTTTTGTATAAAAGTAGGAGCTACTGCACAACATTTGTGATCATCACAGATCCAGCATCAGCTTCTCCATGCCAGAGCCTTTAAACACTCCAGGAGGTCCAATGTCAAAACTACACACATGCAGTCTGATCCAATTGGCACTGGTACGTCTCTAGATGGTTCAGGATGTTTGCGAGTTCAGCATCTACTTCTTTAAAGTCCATAATCTTCATGAGGTGGGACGTTACTGGAGCTGGCCAAACCTCAGGATGCCTTGGGATGGGGAGAGAAAAAGAAGCAGTGGAGAGAAATTAGCGTAGCTGCTGTTCATGATATTAACAGCACAAGGTTATGATGTGAGACGTATGTTATGTGTAGAACTCGTTAAAAAGATACATCTTTAATCTGTGAGTAAACTGGGAGAGTGTGTCTGAGCCTATTCCATTTTCTCTCCTGTTCTCTTGAGGGCATGCGTATGACTATTATACCAAGGTGCAGGTGTTTTTTCTCTGAGCTTTTTTAACCGGATGGGGGCAACGGTGTCTAATGTGCTAGTGAGGATAAGGTCTATGTTGTTAGTCATTTTATAAAGATTGTTAGCATTTAGGTGTTTAGTAAAAAATTGAGATAAATCATGCAGGTTATTTCTGAATCTGTCCTTAGCTGAGGTGGCAAAAGTACACACATCCTTTACTTAAGTAGAAGTACAGATACTTAAGTTTTAAAATACTCGGGGAAAAGTTGAAGTACTGATTATACCTATACTGAAAGTAAAAAGGTTTTGGCTCTGACATGTACTTAAGTAAAAAGTAGTTATTACTTCTACCTGTTTTAGTGTCACACTGTTAACTGCATCTCACATTATATTAATATTGGGCCTTTCAATCAAATTAAATATTTAATCACAACTTAATCTCACATTTTAATCTGTTCTAAATCTACCATATATTAATACTTCCTGTTTTTAATACCGGTGGTGACTATGGCAAGCAAAAACTTCCCGAGACGGCATAAGGAAGAAACCTTGAGAGGAACCAGACACAAGAGGGAACCCATCTTCATCTGGGTTGCACCGAATGTCCATTTATTGCTCTATTTATTGGAGCTGGGCCCGCTTTACATGTAGGTAACGGATCTGTTTCTCCAGTCTCCAGCTCCAACTCCACGGTGTGCAACTCGAACAAGTCCTCACCTGTGCGCAAAGGCAGACACACAACCGACATCGTGCTTATGATAGCAAATAAGGTAAAGATAAAGTTTGTGAGGCAATGCAATTAAAACTAGTGGTAGTCGAGTTAAGCTACATGCACAACAAGTCAGAACGACAAAAAACAATTGTTTCGGATTATTTAAGGGAGAGAAAAGGTTTAATAAAAATATAAAATTTAAAGTATGAAAACGGCAAACAAAACACAAACACAGAACTCGCAGCAAACAAGACAACACTGGAAGCTGGAAGCTACGTCACACCCAGAGCTACGTCTCCAGCAAAATCATTGTTTAGCATTATGTATTATTATAAATAAAACATATAGACACTAAACTTATACACTCTTTTATGCAACCTTATAACTGCATTATCTCTGTAAAGCTGCGTTGAGACGTCCCATAAATGTGTACTTTCTATGCAGTTGTGGCTGCAGTGAAAGGAGATTTATTGAATGGTGTTCATTGTGTTTCTCACCTCGCTGTATGAGATTCCTGTGTGATGCAGCGCTCTGTTCTACTGCATTTCTCTATAGTATCGATGGTTTTTATAGCTGTGGCATCATAATGAAGGTATTAAGAGGTGGAATGGTTTAAGTAGGACACCACTGAAGGTCTAGATGTGAAATTCACAGCCCACCACTGCCGCACACACATCTGCATTAACGTGTATTACTATTTGTTATGTTACTGTTTTTATTTATGATGAATTAGGCTGTTAACAGATGATTAAGATGAAGATGTAGAGGAGAAAGAGAAGAAGAAAAAAATGAGAAGAAGAAAAGATTAGTTAGAAGAAAACCTCCAGGCTGTGTCACAATTATCTTAGAAGAAAAGAACAAGATAGTAGGCTTCAAAGAATAAAATGGCCAGCAAAGTCTCCAGACTGAAACTCCATCAAGCTGGTTTGGGATGAACTGAACAGAAGAAAACAAAGTGCAACACATTATTTGAGAAGAAAAAAAGATCTAGAAGATCTAAAAGATGAGTGATCTAATATCTAACAACCTACAAAAATCACTCAGTGTTGGATTGAGGTGTTCTGACATTTATTCCAGCTCTTAAATCCTATGAAACATGCAGCATTAAACATGAACTTCCAACAGATGAACATCTCACAGTACTGTCTGGAACTGAGAAATGTTTTTATTCCATACACATGAACTTTCTCTGATCAGAAGCTTCACTACTTCTAACGGGTTCCGTGACACTGAGATCTTATACACACTACACTGCCACCTACTGGTCATTTATGATTCTGCAACACTCATGGAGTCACTCTTCCGGTCAACTTCCGGTTCTGAACTCAGACCCAGTTTACCGCGTACTAACTGCTTTCTCTATGTATCTCTGTGTAATAAGTGTAGTTTAAACACTCATCAATTAAATATAATTATTACAGAATATGAAGTTTGGAAGTGGTGTTATGTTAAAAAGCCTACTTGAGATATCTACTGAAGTTAGCATGCTAAGCTAGTTCCGGTTCTCCTAGTCTTCATCGCGATACACATTCTACAGCCGGTATTTATCTTATTTATGACTGTAATATCGCTCAGGAAAACAGAAAAGTGAAAAAAACAGTTATGAGGACGCAACAAAACTCCTTTCATTCCCTCCGCAATCTGCTCATGCGCAGTGTGAACATACACATGAGGGGCGGGGCGATGTGTTGTGACGTAACAGTCGGACACGTATATAAGTCAGAACGCGTCGCTGTTTCTCATTTGCAACTTTACCAGGTGAGATGAAGATCTTGAGTAGACTTAGAGAGCATTTTCAAAGCAGCAGAGAGAAATCGAAACAGAATGCTAAAATGATGGAGTTACTTTCATCTTTGAAACTCCATGAGGAACGGGAGAAATCCCTAGAAGATGAGAGAGAGAGCATGATGAGGGAAGTAATACAACTGGAGGAACGTGTTGGTGCGCTGGAGGCCCTTTTTGAATTTCAGACACATAAATGGGAGAAGAAAAGAAAGAAGACCAAACTAGACATGAAAAAGAGGAACACTTTCCAGCTCCAGATCACCAGGGAGCTTCAGGATGCCCTGAATCACTGTGAAGAAGAGAAGAAGGTGGCGGAGCATGAGAGAGATCATTTAATAAGAGATCGAGAACGACTGCAGGAACGTGTTGCTCAGCTGGAGGCTGCTTTCGACATTGAGAAAAATAAATGGGAAGAAGAAAACCAAAAGGCCAAATCAGACATGAAGGAAAGGTGCGTTTTACAGCTTCAGCTCACCAGAGAGCTCCAGGACACACTGATTCACTGTGAGCAAGAGAAGACTTTAGAGAATGAAAGAGATCATATGATGAGAGACCGAGAGCGACTGGGGGAACGTGATGTTCAGCTGGAGATCACTTTGATTTCTGAGCAAGAAAAACCAGAGCAGGAAAAAGATTAAACTAATCTTGATCAGGAACAGAACACCAAACCTGAGGAAACAAATATACACAGATGAGGGAAGAAAAATTTGGATGGAAACCTGAAAGTGGTTGGAGGAAACTGAACAGCTATTCAGCCATGCAAAACAGGAGCATCAACGAGCTCCAGGCTTCCTCAAAATGTCATGAGGAACAGGAAATGGCAGCACAGGGGTCCAAACATCTACAGAGCTGTAGTCAAGTTTCTTAAAGCTGTTTTGAGACAATATCTGTTGTGAAAAATTCTAAAGAAATAAACTTGACTTGGCAAGATTCAGCATGTGAGAACTGTTAGCAGGAACAAGGAAGATAAAGAAAAAATAAAATCCATAAATAACCACAGCCAGTGCTTGGATATATACCTAGAGAACGAGGGCTCTTGTGTCAATCATATAATAATTAAAAAACATGTTCAATCTCAATCGAACATAAACAGAAATTAAAGTCACCAAAACTATTGATTGGTGCAAAAAGTCTTTATAATACTATTAATACTACTAATAATACTAAATAACTATTCATTATAATAATAATAATAATAATAATAATAATGATGATGATGATGATGATGATGATGATGATGATAATAATAATGATAATAATAATAATAATAATGATGATAATAATAAAAATAATAATAATAATAATAATGATGATGATAATAATATTAATAATAATAATAATGATGATAATATTAATAATAATGATAATATTAATAATAATAATAATAATAATAATAATAATAATGATGATAATAATAATAATAATAATAATAATAATGATGATAATAATATTAATAATAATAATAATGATGATAATAATAATATTAATAATAATAATAATAATGATGATATAATAATAATAATAATAATAATAATAATAATAATAATGATGATGATAATATTAATAATAATAATAATGATGATAATAATAATAATAATAATAATAATAATAATAATAATAATGATGATAATAATATTAATAATAATAATAATAATAATGATGATAATAATAATAATAATAATAATAATAATAATAATAATAATAATAATGATGATAATAATATTAATAATAATAATAATAATAATAATAATAATAATAATAATAATAATACTTGTGCTGGTATAATTTGATTTAAAGGTATTTGAAGTTTAATTTGATAAGAGATCTAATTGTTTATTGATTGTAATTCTTGAATGTTTTTTTTGCAGTAATTCTCCTGTTTTCATGTTTGAATGTTACTTTAAACTGTGATTTCTGATGTTCACATGAATCAGGAAGTAGTGAGTGCTCCATGTGGGCCGCAGTAACGACGGCTCTCTATAATCCCCATGTATTTCTGTAATCTTTACCCTTACAGCAGCATCGTTTGTAAGGATCTTTTTACACAATTTACATTCAAAAGAAAGAATAAAGGAGGAGAAAGCCAAATTGGAGCGATCTTCATATAGACATCATCCACTGGAGTCAGCTGATTCTGAAGGACACTTTCCAGTCCCATCATATCTGTACAGTGGTGGACAGTAAGGAAGTAAATGTAATTCTTTACTGTACATAAGTAGTTTTATATCTGTACTGTACTGAAGTGTTCTGATTTAGGGTTAGGGTTACACAGTCGTTCCATCTTTCTCCTGCTGCAGACTGTTACTTCAGACGCTTTATGATCTGATCTCCATAACTGGCTTCACCCAGAGGTTCCCCATCTAAGAACTTTCACTGTGAAGGACATTACCTTTGGACTTGTAATGAACAATAACAAAGATGACTTTCTTGTTAATAAAATACTTCTGATGGGAACATTTTATATACAAAATCGAAATACTTAAAAGTGAAACCAACTGGGGTTTTTTTTGCATTTTATAATAGAGTTTATTTCTTTCACAAAAGCCCTTAAAGTGATTAAAAAGAAAAATGCAATTCATCTTTTGTCATTTATAGAAAAATATATTTTTCAGAATTTTACTGAATTTTTTTTTACTTTTTTTACTTCAATTTTATTATTTTTATTATTATTTTATTATTATTATTATTATTATTATTATTATTATTATTATTATATTATTATTATTATTATTAATTGTATTTATTTATTTATTTTTTTCCATATTTGTGTATATACAGGGAGTGCAGAATTATTAGGCAAATGAGTATTTTGACCACATCATCCTCGTTATGCATGTTGTCTTACTCCAAGCTGTATAGGCTGGAAAGCCTACTACCAATTAAGCATATTAGGTGATGTGCATCTCTGTAATGAGAAGGGTGTGGTCTAATGACATCAACACCCTATATCAGGTGTGCATAATTATTAGGCAACTTCCTTTCCTTTGGCAAAATGGGTCAAAAGAAGGACTTGACAGGCTCAGAAAAGTCAAAAATAGTGAGATATATTGCAGAGGGATGCAGCAGTCTTAAAATAGCCAAGCTTCTGAAGCGTGATCATCGAACAATCAAGCGTTTCATTCAAAATAGTCAACAGGGTCGCAAGAAGCGTGTGGAAAAACCAAGGCGCAAAATAACTGCCCGTGAACTGAGAAAAGTCAAGCGTGCAGCTGCCAAGATGCCACTTGCCACCAGTTTGGCCATATTTCAGAGCTGCAACATCACTGAGTGCCCAAAAGCACAAGGTGTGCAATACTCAGAGACATGGCCAAGGTAAGAAAGGCAGAAAGTCGACCACCACTGAACAAGACACACAAGCTGAAACGTCAAGACTGGGCCAAGAAATATCTCAAGACTGATTTTTCTAAGGTTTTATGGACTGATGAAATGAGAGTGAGTCTTGATGGGCCAGATGGATGGGCCCGTGGCTGGATTGGTAAAGGGCAGAGAGCTCCAGTCCGACTCAGACGCCAGCAAGGTGGAGGTGGAGTACTGGTTTGGGCTGGTATCATCAAAGATGAGCTTGTGGGGCCTTTTCGGGTTGAGGATGGAGTCAAGCTGAACTCCCAGTCCTACTGCCAGTTTCTGGAAGACACCTTCTTCAAGCAGTGGTACAGGAAGAAGTCTGCATCCTTCAAGAAAAACATGATTTTCATGCAGGACAATGCTCCATCACACACGCCCAAGTACTCCACAGCGTGGCTGGCAAGAAAGGGTATAAAAGAAGAAAATCTAATGATATGGCCTCCTTGTTCACCTGATCTGAACCCCATTGAGAACCTGTGGTCCATCATCAAATGTGCGATTTACAAGGAGGGAAAACAGTACACCTCTCTGAACAGTGTCTGGGAGGCTGTGGTTGCTGCTGCACGCAATGTTGATGGTGAACAGATCAAAACACTGACAGAATCCATGGATGGCAGGCTTTTGAGTGTCCTTGCAAAGAAAGGTGGCTATATTGGTCACTGATTTGTTTTTGTTTGGTTTTTGAATGTCAGAAATGTATATTTGTGAATGTTGAGATGTTATATTGGTTTCACTGGTAAAAATAAATAATTGAAATGGGTATGAATTTGTTTTTGTTGTTGCCTAATAATTATGCACAGTAATAGTCACCTGCACACACAGATATCCCCTAAAATAGCTAAAACTAAAACTACTTCCAAAAATATTCAGCTTTGATATTAATGAGTTTTTTGTGTTCATTGAGAACATGGTTGTTGTTCAAATTAAATCCTCAAATAAAATTAATCCTCAAAAATACAACTTGCCTAATAATTCTGCACTCCCTGTATTTGTATTTTCATGCACCCGTTCTGTGTATTGTAATGCAAATTGTACTTGTTATTGCCATGCTGTTTGTATATGGTTACTTACTTAATAAAAACATAGAAATAAAGAAGACTGTTGTACTTCCTGTATATTTTGAATGACAGGTGTCTCGTCCAATGATCTGTAAGTTTCCATTAACAAACTATACCCACCTTTTCCGCTTTGTCTGAATTTTGTCGTTGTGTTTTTGGATTTGTTAATGTGTTTTGCACTTCTCGGCCACCGTATTAATATATGCAAATTACTATAACTGAAGAGCATGTTTTACATTTGTGGAAGTAGGAAAGACAGAAGTCATACCATTTACCTGTTTCTATATGATCCTAAAGTCATAACTAGTGAAATCAGACAAACACCTCAACAGCATTTAAAGGACAGAATAAAGTTCATAAAAATTCATTTAAAATAAATTAAAATAATCAGGCTGTAATACTGCACTGTATTTCACTGGCTGAATTATTCTATATTATTATGAGTTATTATAGTGCTGAAATGAGTCAGTGTCCATTTGAAAGAGGAATTATCATAGTTGATTGTGAGTATAATAATTGTGACTTTGCTGGAGTTTTGTATCACTTTTCCTTAATAAAATGTTGCATAATGAAATCGTTTCATTCTTTTTGAATAACCCTGTGTATATATATATATATATCTTCTTCTTTCGGCTTCTCCTATTAGAGGTCTCCACAGCGAATCATCCGTCTCCATACCCCCCTGTCCTCTACCTCTTTCACACCAACTACCTGCATGTCTTCCCTCACCACATCCATAAACCTCCTCCTTGGTCTTCCTCTTTTCCTTCTTCCTGGTGGCTCCATCCTCAGCATTCTTCTACTGATATACCCCATGTCCCTCCTCTGCACATGTCCAAACCATCTCAATATCACCTCCCTCACCTTGTCTCCAAACCGTCCTACATGCATAATCTCTATAATAAACTCATTTCTAATCCTGTCCATCGTCATCACTCCCAATGAACATCTCAACATCTTGAGCTCTGCTACCTCCAGCTCCACCTCCTGTCTTTTACTCAATGCCACTGTCTCTAAACCTAAACCTCTAAATCTAAATCTCTAAATCTATACTCTAACGTATATTCCACCTGGTGATGATTAAAATACCACATCATTACTAGACCTGTGTCCATGTTTTATCAGCTCATTTCCACCGACCACACAGAGGGAACAGATTTACCTGGAGGTGTGAGGAAAGTGTTTTCCTCTCTATATTACACTGTGAGGGTTTATAAAGCTTTACAGACAAAATATAAGAACACAATGAAGTTATAATCTTTAGAGATGCAGAATGATTATGAGATAACACAATATTTGTCAGATTAACATTTGATATGTACATCATGTACATTATATACCGTATGTACATTTTTCTGTACAACTTTCATAACATTATTAAAATGTCTTAAATTAAAGGATGTAGTTAAACTAATTAAATAATTATTTATTACAATGAAGACAGATTAGATTAAACATGATTAGAACATTAGGGGGTGTACTTTCTTTTGTTTCACTTATAAATAAGTGTCATTTTAAATGGTGTTCATCACTTTAATAAAAGAAACGAAACACACAAACACTTCACGTTTAAGATCTAAATCGATTGGTTTAAACGTAGAATCAGTCCCCACATTTAGACTTTTGTATGTGCGTACTCGTTCTCCAGGGGTTTGTACAGACTGCTGATCTCCTTGAAGATACTTTGACATGACCTTCTTTTGTTCCTGAAGACGACGCTCACAGAGTGAATCAAATCTTACATCTTTGCATATTGAATGTGCCAATGTGCTGCCTCCTGCTCATCAAGAATATGTATGGCTTCCTCGAGCTGGGTGATGCTCATGTCCTGCAAGATGTTCCTAAAGTCCATTTGACTCAGAATGTTCTTTTCTTTTAGCACTGAAGTAAATCTGCCGAATATTTTTGCAATTTGCGTCACTCGATATTGTGGTGTAATCCACTTTGTTTTGTTCTTAGTGTCGAGTTGAATTGCCAGAAACTCACTGACCTCCTTGCTTAGCAGTCTTAGAGGAGCCAACGTGGCCTCCAGCTGAGTGAGACGTGTCTCCAGCTGCTCTCTGTCTCTTATCGCATTATCTCTCTGGAGCTCTGCAATCTTTTTCTCTTCCATACAGCATTTTAGGCTCATCTGAAGCTCTTCAATGGTCTGGAGCTGTGGGTCCTTAGACTCCTCTCTTTTCTGCTTGATCTTCTCAGTTTCCAGTTTTTGTTGTCTTAGTACTGAAGTCAAGTGGGACACCTGCTCTGCAGTTTTCTGCAGACGCTTCTCGACTTCCATCTTCTTTTCTCCTGCCTTCTCTACAATCTCCTGTTGTTCCTCACAGTGACTCTGGACCCGGGAGAGATTCTTCTGGTGTGCAGCTTCAGTCTCCTTCATGATCAGTGCGGCCCTCTCTCTTACTCGTGCCCATTGTTTTCTCTTGAAAGCCAAATAAGCTTCTTGCTCAGCAATAGTTCTCTCTAGTTGCTCTTGTTCTCTCTTCCAGACCGCTCTCTCGTAATCTGTAGCATCCTTCACTTTCTTATAACGTTTCAAAGAAGAGTTGAGCTTAGTGATGTTCTGGAGGTTTGCTTCATTCCTCGCTTCCAGGTTTTCCACCTTCTTATTCCATTCCTCTAGTTCTTTTGTTGCTTTCCTCAGCTTTTCCCTCAACTCACTCTTTTGAGGACTCTCCTCGGATGCCATCTCGCTCCTGATGCTCCGGATGCTCCTGATGCTGCTTTGGGAGTTCTCTCTAAATCTCTTCATGGTTACAGGTTTATCTCGACCGCAGCAAAATCGCAAATGATTAACATTAAACGTGCGCTGCCTTATAAAGAGATAAAGTCGTTTGTGACGTCACTGTACCTGCAAATTCCTCGCTCGCTCCCGATATTGTCCCCCCACTGACGTCACCTGTCCTGTGCGCGCTCCCTCTCCCTCAGATTACGGAGTATAGAGAGACGGATTCCTCGTGCCCGCGCGCCTCTAGAACAGGCTCTTATACCGAATACACAACAAATAACTACATGTTACTAAAAATGTTATAGTGCAGCATCATGGATAGAAAGAACAACTTTAAAAACGAGGAGAAAGAAAGTCAGTTTATCAGCCAGTTTTTCCAAATAAAACACTGATTTCTGTTCCCTGTGTTATGTTGTGATTCTGAAGCTGTTTTAATGATCATAAAGTAGACATTTGATCAGTTACTCATCCAGATGTTTATCCACTGGAAGCTGAAACAGTTTTTCCAAAAATCTTTTTTTTTTTATGCAAAAGTAATGAAACAGCATTGAGCTTCAGAAAAGACCAAAATCACCAAATCTAGTGATGTATAAAGGTTTATAAAGTGACATAATTCTGTATGGAATCGATATTTTTTCATGAAATAAGTGTTGTAGTGATTATAATTATATTGTATTAATAATTCATCTTTGAGTCGGTTCATTTCAATGAACTGGTGAAAAATCAGTCTAAATAATTCATGAATATCTGATTTGGTTTTCAAGTTTAAATCCCTGATTCAATGATGCTGTTGTTGTACTGTATACAGTGTATAATTTAATAAACTATTCAAATTTAGTTCTTTAATGTTTCTTCATGAATACACAATAACTTATACTTTAAAATTGCTATTAAAAATACTCCAATTCCAACGATTAATTGAGTAATCGGATAAGAAGTACTTTTTCTTTGTTAAAGAGCAAAACTAAATATACAAGAGAAATTTACTCCTAACTTGTTTTCTTTTAAGGAATACAAATATTGCTATTAATATCTGTTGTTGAACTTGCATTAAAGAAAATCTGTGAAGAAAAACAATATAGTGCATTAAACTGCCATATTACCAGTGGGTTAGAAACTTGAAAAACACTGATGCTTGGATGTGCAGTCTCTCAGTGTCTTTCTGCTTGTATTTATTTTAGATTGGCCAGAAGGATGAAGCACAGAGGGAAATTACACAAACCACCATGGTGATGTTTGTGCTCCGTGAAGGTGCTGGTCACATGACACTACTGTACAATGCAGTTGTAAAGAAATCTAGAAGTCAAGAATCTTCTTCTTCACTTCTAGATTTATATACCAAACTTTTCACATCTTTAGAAATTAAATATCCAAATAATTACAAATCCAAATAGTTTATAACCTTAATCTAATGATGTTTTGTGCATTAATCAGCTGTTAAAAGATTGTGACGGAGAGAGAAAAAGAGAGAAAAGTGGAGAAAAATAACTGCAGAGTGAACAGTTTGTTTTTTTCTCCACTTTTCTCTCTGTTTATTTCTCCTGAGAGAAGAGTGAGATTACAGTCGTAAATAAGACAGAACGGGTGTAAACTGTGTAAAAAGCGACTGATGCTCAGCGGGACGTCATGCTCTCTGAGGCCAGAGGCGGCGCTGCAGCAGGCGGAGGCTCGGGGACGGATAGAGCCGGAGTAGAGAGCGAGCAGCGCGGTGTGAGTGACTGGGACACCGCGGGGGGTCTCGGGGGGAAACAGTGACAGGACTGTAGTTCAGCTGCTTAGTTCTACATGCTGATTAGAGTTTCACCGTGTCTTCAGCGGCTCTGTGAGACACATCACGTGTGTAATTCTTTAGATAATCAAAACCTGTAGTAAGAAACCTGATTTGTATTTGTTCAGATGTGAGATTATACTTGTTTTTTGGTTAGTTAGAAGCACGTTACAGGTGTTTGTTACAGGTGTTTGTTACTGGTGTACATTTTCAGGTCAAAAAAGCAGCTTCGGTTTTATGTACAGATTCGTTTCAAAAGAGGAGAAAACAATTAATATTTATACAAAAGTAATTTACTGAACAGTTTCTCTCTCTTTTACACAGACACAGTGCAGGGCTTATTCAGTGGAGTGCTGGTTTCTTCTGCACAATGAAGGCTCATCACTCTCTAACCCCCTCGACACACACACACACTCAGGTTTTCAGCATGGGGTTCTGCAGGTGAGTTTTGAGGCTCTTCTCCAACAGCAATAAACACTGTACAGCCAAACTCCTGCAGTCTGCATCAGTGTCAGTCTCTGCTACATCTACACACACAATTATGGTCATAAATGGTATAGATATGAACTTTTGTCATTAACAGACAGATGGAACCCACACACACACACACACACACACACACACACACACACACACACACACACACACACACACACACACACACACACACACACACACACACACACACACACACACACACACACTACCTACGAGCCAGGACCTGGTCTCTACTAGATCATCACTGAGCTCCAGCAGCAGAATTTCACTGGGCATGCTCAAAAGTACAGCACACACTGAGAACAGCACACCTCTCCTCACCATCCTAAAACCAGAGAGACATCGAGACAGTCAAGATGAATAGATGTACACAAACATCTCAACAGTAACATGTTTTCGACAATCTCAATGATTTTTTCTATCGGAAAACGTTCCTAGACATTACTGAAAGTCAACATGATGAAGAGGAGGCAAGACCTAAAAGTGAACTCATCCTGGTATGTACTCAACTCTTGTTGTATTAAAGTGGAGAAATAACGATGTAGGACGCTTTACAACAGCAGGCTTTTGTATGGAGTAAAAGGGGGCACAGCCACTAGATGGCACTGTTGTGTAACTGTAGCTGAAAAGCTTCTAGGACTAATGACTGCAGAACTACATCCAGACTTACTGGTCTGCATGGAAACGCAGCACCCAGACAAAATCCAGTAAAGCTTTGCCCATCTGTGTTGCCACCTACAATTACACACACACACACACACACACACACACACACACACACACACACACACACACACACACACACACACACACACAGTTTGTTAGGTCCAAAAATACATCCAAAACGCAATACACGCTATGTGTTTCTGTAAACAACACTGAAAACAGATGTGAGTATCACTGTGCGTGTGTGTGTGTGTGTGTGTGTACTGGAGCATTGATGGCCAGGTGCATTAGCAGTCCGAGTGTGTGCACCAGTCTTCCCAGCACCAGGTGGTCACTGCCCAAAAGGTCAAAGGTCACCTGTGGTCTACATAAAGAAAAAAATCTCTCACAATCAGCCCAGTTACCATGACGATCACAAAGGCACAATCACTTTAGCTCGTCACCACGATACAGAATCAATGGTAATGACCACACACACACACTCTCTCTCTCTCACACACACACACACACACACACACACACACACACACACACACACACACTCTCTCTCACACACACACACACCTGTCGTAGTTTCTTAGCAAAGGAAAGAAGAAGTAGCCAGCAACAGGAGAGTAGCGGTTTGGGGTGGATTTATGCGGCTGTGACACACCCTGAGAATGAAGATGATCACACACACACACACACACACACAGTTAACACCAAGCTTATATATAAATACAATTAAATTATATTATATATATATATATATATATATATATATATATATATATATATATATATATATATATGTGTGTGTGTGTGTGTGTGTGTGTGTGTGTGTGTGTGTGTGTGTGTGTGTGTGTGTGTGTGTGT
Organism: Silurus meridionalis; assembly: GCF_014805685.1. Classification (NCBI taxonomy): domain Eukaryota; kingdom Metazoa; phylum Chordata; class Actinopteri; order Siluriformes; family Siluridae; genus Silurus; species Silurus meridionalis. The sequence continues at coordinate 37,707,322 of NC_060887.1, forward strand.
ACACATCTGGAGTTATGATGTGTTAGTGTGTGTTTTATTTATTTATTTTATAAAAATGTGCAACTGGAAGCTTCTGTCACTGAGACAAATTCCTTGTGAAAACACACTTATAATAAAGCTGTCAATAAATAAATACATTTCTGACGCTGTATTGTTTTATTGCTTGTGTGTGCACATCTGTAGAGTTGTAATGGTGTGTGTGTGTGTGTGTGTTACCTTACTGATGCGCCGTGTCTTACTCTGAATGCGTTTGTCCACAATGTCACGCCAATGCTCCAGCTCGCCACACCTGTCCAGAGGTGTCACTTTGGTAACTGACTGTGATGGCACCCCCTTCTGTGTGATTGGTTCAGACAACTCCTGGGCAGAGGCAGCGAGAACCTGGAGGGGAGTGTAGAGACACAGAGATTATTATAATCTATATATATATATATATATATAACAGCTACTCAATAACTTATTATTGATTTACTTCCTCTCATGATGAACAGAATCCCTGATCGTTTCAGCATGGAAATATGATGAAAGCAGTAAAAGATGAAGTTCTGGCTGTAAAATTTTACCTCAAGGATGTCGAGCCTCTGCCTCAGGCTGTAGTTCAGAGAGTAAAACTCGGTAGTCAGATATTTCACAACCTGACAGACAGAAGTCAAATGTTTACTTTTTATTATTAAAACATTTTAACATAATACAACAAAGTTACACCATCTTCATATTAGTGTTATTAATATCGGCAGAGAGAGAGAGAGAGAGAGAGAGAGAGAGAGAGAGAAGAGAGAGAGAGAGAGAGAGAGAGAAGAGAGAGAGAGATTTATTGGGGAGAGAGAGAGAGAAGAGAGAGAGAGAGAGAGAGATTTATTGGGGAGAGAGAGAGAGGAGAGAGATTTTTGGGGGAGAGAGAGAGATTTATTGGGGAGAGAGAGAGAGGAGAGAGAGAGAGAGAGATTTATTGGGGGTGAGAGAGAGAGAGAGAGAGAGAGATTTATTGGGGGTGAGAGAGAGAGATTTATTGGGGGTGAGAGAGAGATTTTTGGGGGTGGGGAGAGAGAGAGAGAGAGAGAGATTTTTGGGGAGAGAGAGAGAGAGATTTATTGGGGGTGAGAGAGAGATTTTTGGGGTGAGAGAGAGAGATTTATTGGGGAGAGAGAGAGAGGAGAGAGAGAGAGAGATTTATTGGGGAGAGAGAGAGAGAGAGAGAGAGAGATTTTTGGGGTGAGAGAGAGATTTATTGGGGGTGAGAGAGAGAGATTTTTGGGGTGAGAGAGAGAGAGAGATTTTTGGGGAGAGAGAGAGAGAGATTTTTGGGGGGAAGAGATTTTTGGGGGGAGAGAGAGAGAGAGATTTTTGGGGAGAGAGAGAGAGAGAGAGAGAGAGAGAGAGAGAGAGAGAGAGAGAGAGATTTTTGGGGAGAGAGAGAGAGAGAGAGAGAGAGAGAGAGAGAGAGAGAGAGAGATTTTTGGGGGAGAGAGAGAGAGAGAGAGAGAGAGATTTTTGGGGAGAGAGAGAGAGAGAGAGAGAGAGAGAGAGAGAGAGAGAGAGAGAGAGAGAGGTGAAAGGAAGAGAGAAAATAAAGATTGTTTTTTTTTTTTTGTTAGTTTTTTTAAGATAGTTCTTGTTCTTTATTATTAGAAAGTTAATAAAATCTGTACTACATATTGATGGTGTGCATGTTATTAATGCAGTGCTTTTATTTCCTGTTAATTTTGCTACCGTTCTGAATAAAGATCTAGGGTTCAGCTTGTTATGAGGGAGGAGAAATATGCTGATCAGCAGCACTAAGAGCTTTTCTACAACTCAGGAGATTCTCCTTCCTTTCCATTTAAAATACTGTGAAGTTAGTTTGACGGCATTTACGCTCTAATTTCCGAATGGTGTAGTTTTGAGACGTGTGTATGATCGTTATATCACCATGCTAATATTATCTCTTGATTTATTTTATTTTGAAGGGGAGCTACCTGGTCTAGAGTGTAACAGAATGTTGATTCTAGACATTCAGTAACCCAGTGGAGCTCTGCAGGGAAGATTACTGATAAAAACTTGCTGCTGTAGTTGACGTGAATGTACGTTTAACACGTTAACGTGACCAGTGTTTCTGTCCTATCTTCTCTTCAGATCTGCCTGCTTCATCCTGCTCTCCTAGCTCTCTGTGCAGCTGCGGATGTTTCCACATCTACAGCCTGAAGGTCCATGAAGCCGCTGAGCTTTGAGGACTGATTCACATCCCCAACTTCAGAAAGTATGTACATGCATATCTGTAAAGTTGTACAGCTTGTGAGCGTGCGTGTGTGTGTGTGTGTGTGTGTGGTATATTACCGGTTGTGTGTCTGTGACAACGAGGGACACCATGGCGTTCTGTCGGAGAGTGTAGAAGCCTGTGATGTTGTACCTGTCCTCCAGGTGTAACAGCACTTTACTGAACTGCACACTCACCTGACACACACACACACACACACACACACACACACACACACACACACACACACACACACACACATCTGTATTAATGCATTGAATTTGCAATCTCCCTCATCATACTTTGTTCCTCCAGGGTTTAGGACAACCGCTAACCTCTCGTGTGGTGCTGATGTTCCTCCTCAGAAGCCCGTCTGCTGCTTGTAGACTCGACTCCACCCTCTCCGGGTCATCAGACGTCATCAGGGCTGTCAATCAAACACAACCATAGAATCTTACAAACGTGAGTACACCCCTTACATTTCAGCAGACACACACACACACACACACACACGCACACACACACACACACACACGCACACACACACACACACCTTTACTACGCGATTTACTGTGTTTTTACTACGTTTAAATGCTTGTTTTGAATGGTTGTATATTTAATTTGTGCATTGATCATTTAATTATTGTACAAAATTAAATTAATTATATATTCTAGATATATATCTAGATACAACTGAACAAAATGTCTGTTTTATTGTCAAAACAATGTTATATTATATTTTATATAGATTTTTTATTCATGGTTGTAAACCTTCCATCTGCAATTATCATTAAAAACAATACAAATGTTGATTTACACAAAGTGCTTCACCCTGCATACGTAAATGCTGTTTTTTTACAGAAAGAAACAACCAGCATGAGTGAATTTGTTCAAAGAGAAATCCCCATGCTCTCGTCCGATTAATTTGATTATTATCGTTAGTTGCAGTCCTCTATATTATATATATATATATATATATATATATATATATATATATATATATATATATATATATATATATATATATATTAGTTGCAGTCCTCTCTCTCTCTCTCTCTCTCTCTCTCTCTCTCTCTCTCTCTCTATCTATCTATATCTATATATATCCTAATATATATTACACATCACATAAACCTCTGCTGTGCATGTGAGTGGATTTATGGAGAGCATCTGACCTTCTAGACAGTCTCTGACATAGCGGGGAGCAGTCACCTTCCGCTTCACCTGATCAGCAGACATGTCATATGGAGTTAGATCATCATCACTGAGAGGGACAGAGTACAGAGAATATGTGTGTATGAGTAAGAGACAAAGACCGGTAAGTGTGTGTGTGTGTGTGTGTGTGTGTGTGTGTGTGTGTTTATGTGCACATGCATGTACCTGTCAAGCTCAGAATCACTTCCTGGTCCTGATGTCTGATTGGTCACGGGATGTTGTGATGTCACCATCTGTCCTGATGAACTTTCACATTTTGTCTGAGGTCTGGTGGAGGAAATAGCAATGATGCCAAATGAAGCAGAATCGTGTGTGTGTGTGTGTGTGAGTGAGAGAGATACTTACATGTGTGTAGTTTCAGCTGGTGGAAGTTCTTCATCTTCCTCACTCTGAGGCTCCATTAGAGACTGCAACTCTCTGCTCTCCTCATCTGCCTTGTACTAACACACACACACACACACACACACACACACACACACACACACACACACACACACACACACACAAATGAACTAATGAACATGTTAGCACTGAATTATTGTAGCACTAACAGGACAAAAATGAAACTAGACTGCACCAGTAGTTCAGTTAGCAGTGTGTTTGGAAAGAGAAGCAGGACTTCGGTTTTGGGAAAGAGAAAACAGGTCCAAAGATGCATAAAGACATAAAGGTCACCTGGAATTTAAGCTGTGAAGTGGACGTGTCTAATCTCCGACTGATACACTCCCCCACCACCATCCCCATCCTCCGCACACGCTCCACACCGCTGTCTAGACGACACTGCACTCCTCCCAGCATGCACTGCAACAAGTCTGTGTGGAAGAAAGATGCCTCACTTTCAGTCTTTATACACTACAAGGACTAAAGTATCAGGACACCTGACTTTTCCAGCCATATGCGGTTCTTCCCCAAAATGTTTGAGGCTCACAATTGTATAGAAAGTCACTGGACAATGCCCCTGTGCACAAAGCCAATGCTTAGATTGGAGTAGACTCTATCTCCTGCTATAGAGCGCTGACAGAGCGGAGAGTGGAGCTTATTAGAAGAGCAAATGGAGACTAAATGTGGAATCACATGGTCAAAAAACACATACCAATCTTATGCTCAGGTGTCTATAAACTTTTGGCTTTATATGTAAAACATTTAGATTCAACAATCATTCAAATAACTAGAACAAAAATCATTTTTAAATAATTTTCTAAAAATTTTCAGGGATTTGTGTGAGAGAGAGAGAGTGTGTGTGTGTGTGTTACCTTCCCGTATCTCAGGGATCTCGTCGTGATGAAGGAGACACAAACACAGCAGCAAGGATTTACTGACGTACAGCTGCTGCTCCACTGTAGTGTGTCTCACTGCACTGCTGTTACACCACACCTGACACACACTACACAACACACACACACACACACACCTCCACATATATTACACATACCAGTAAAAAGTACTCTCTCTCTCTGTGTGTGTGTGTGTGTGTGTGTTACCTGTTTAAGAAGAGGCCTTCGCTCCTTATCCATCGCCAGATACCCAAATACACTCCTCAACACCTGCACCTGACCCACACACACACACACAGGCATTCCTGTGTAAGCTTTACTCAGTGTGTGTGTGTGTGTGTGTGTGTGTGTGTGTGTGTGTGTGTGTGTTACCGAGTGATGATACTGCAGAAGCAGGAGTTTGTGAGTGAGAAGAAATTGAACTTTCTTATTCTTTAACACAAGATTCCCCATAACCCTCGACAATGCTGATGACCTGTAACACACACACACACACACACACACACACACACACACACACACACACACACACAGCCCATTTGTCTTCAAACGTCAATTGTCAGAACAAAAGTAACACCGTGTGTCCTCCATTATTATAGACCAGAAATGTGTCTCACACACACACACACACACACACACACACACACACTGACCCACACAGGTTGTGTATGAGTGGTGTAATGACGCTTTCCACCCATCGTTCTGGGACGTTCTCTAGCAGTTTGCAGCTCACACGCCTCCACAGAGCATCCGAGTGTGTGAGAGAGGAGAGATGAGGGGCCAGGGTCTTAAACACCAACTCTACACACACACACACACACACACACACACACACACACACACACACACACACACACAAAGAGATTCATAAAGAGGGTTACAAACAAAGACAATACATGTCTCCAGCAAAGTACAATTAATTGAAATTATAACACCCCCCACACACACACACACACACACACACACACACACACACACACACAGACACAGTGAAGTGTGTATAATCAGAGTACACGTTTACACTCACCTCCATGTCCCTGCATACACACTTTCCCCAACAGCTGAGCCACAAACACTACAGAGCAGTCCTGTCCCGCTACAGCACAGAGAAACACACACACACACACACACACACACACACACACACACACACACACACACACACACACAGAAGAATGACCTTTCTCCATGATTATAGCTGTAGTTATTCCGACACACACTACAGGTTATATGACGGAGCTGAACTACGGTAACACTAACAGGACAAAAATTAAACTCCAGCACTAGGGGGCGCAGTGAGAACCATTACCCCTACATTTACATTTACTTCATTCATGAAATTTGTCAGACGCCCTCATCCAGAGTGACTTACATTTCTCTCATTCATACAACAGAGCAGCTATGGGGCTAAGGGCCTCGCTCAGGGGCCCAGCAGTGGCAGCCTGGTGTGGCTGGGATTTGAACTCACAACCTTCAGATCCAGTCACACCCCCACACCACCCCCATGTGAAAGGTAAGTGGTGCCTGACCTCTGAGAGCGCTGCAGATCCTCTCCAGTGTGTGTATGAGGTGAAGGGTGAGGTGTGTGTAGTACTGCTCCTCGGTGAGCGCAGACGGTGCACGTGTGCCGAGACGGTTAGCGGCGAGAGCGGGCAGAGACGCCACTCGCGTTAACACGACCTCGCGGAGGTGGGCGGAGTCACAACGTGAGTCTGTGTCCAAGCACCGAGACCACAACAGCACACCAACACGTCCTACATGGAGGAACTCCTCCAACACACTCACACACCTCTCCAGAGCTGAACTTTCACTGAGAAAGAGGGGTGTTTACATATAAGCTTCTCTCTGTCTCTCACTCACTCACACACACACACACACACACACACTCACACACTCACACACTCACACACTCACACACATTGCTGTACCTCTGAGAGCTGATGGAGTCCAGTAACACCAGCAGTGCCTGGTCTGGTGGACCTCGGAGGAAGAACACGTCCCACAATTCCCTGCGCTTCTCCTCCCCCAGACTGCTGAACCAATCAGACTTGAGTGTGCTGGTGAGCGCCTGCAGGACGTGTGTGTAATGAGCGCTGGAACTCGCTCCTGTCCTCAACCGAGGCAGCGCCGTCCTCCAGGTAACGCGAGAGTGTGAGTACAGCATCACTGATCTCTGTGGGATCCCGAGACGTGGAGATGCTCCTCACGCATGCGCACACACACACGCAGCTGCTCCTCAGCACGTGAGCTCTCCATCACACACACTCACACACACACACACTCTGCAGGATAAACCAAATAATCATACACACTTCTAATCACTTTCAAATTAAATAAACAAAAACATGAATACAAAAATATTTATTTACTCCATAATATTTATTTAAATAATATTCCAGAACACACACACACACACACACACACACACACACACACACACACACACACACACTGTGTTCCAAATTATTATGTAACATTTCAGTCAAAATAAACGTGTTTTCTTCTGATTCACAGAAGAATGCGATCAGATAAAAGCTCACTGAAAGATTTCTGTCAGAGAAATGAATAGTATTAAAAGGCGTCTATAAAAAAAGCCACTACTGAGCAGCAGATATCTGAAGCTGCTGCTGTTTCTGGAGTCGTGAGAACCTCTGGATGCAGGATCCTTCATAGGCTGGCAGTTTGTATCTGTATTTCAGTCATGCGTAACCAAATCGTCTGCTATTTTAACACATCAAGACTCATTTTCAAACAGCTGTGTTTGCTGGAGAACGCCGTGCTTCACTGGATGTTCCAGATGGATGGATGTTCTGAACGGCTGCTGAATGGACACCGTGTTCCACCAAGACTGTGACGTCAGCAAGGAGGTGGAGGTGGAGTGATGATTTGGGCTGGAATATTGGGAAGTGAGAGAGTAGGTATCTCTGTGAGATATGTGGAGCTCCGAACAGATCATTTTCTGCCATGGTGTAAAAAGAAGAATTGTGCTTTCCGAAATAAAATAATTGAATGAATGACACTATTGAATTTTTGGTTGCTATGGGCATTAAAAGATCATCTCCTGACCTCAATCCTATTGAGAAGGTGTGGAGTATCCTCAGAAGGAAGATTTATGAGGGTGGTGGTGGTATTGATCCAAACAACAGCTCTGGGAGGAAATTCTGGAATCCGTTTAGGAAATACAGGCAGAAACTCTACTTATAAGTTCAATAGATGAGAGATTTCGAGTTTTGAGATCACGATCACCTTTTTAATGATTTAAAAGTGTATTATATATTATTATTTAGAACAACATCATTTGTTATTTTTCCAAAAATGTTAATAAAGCAGTTAAATTGTCAGTTCTTTTACATGTAATAACATCCACATTATAATGTGATTGTTGGAGATTAAATCATTTATTTTAACATACTGACTATTTAAAATAAAATATATGTATTTGCATAATAATTTGGAACGCGGTGTATTTACATTATATATATATATATATATATATATATATATATATATATATATATATATATATATATATATATATATATATATATATATATATATATATATATATATTGTTTATATTCAGCTTCAAATATTTTCTATATCCAGATATTTTACTCACCATAAAGAAAAGTTCCGGAAATCACCACGTCTTCACTTTATCAGATATTTATATAAAAATAAAGTCTAACTAAAATACTTTTCAACACTAAATGTTTACTGATGCACAGAGTCTCACTCAAGCACCAAAATCCGCCATAATGCGCAGGTCCTTATAGTGTCCGTGTGGAAACATAGCCGACAAATCAAAAGTTCCGTTTGGTGATCTAATAAATTCTATAAATTCGGACACTATTTTGTTGAAGTAGTTAAATAAGAAATTTATTTTCGTTCATTAATATATCGATTATTTGGATCATTTGAATGAAATGCCCTGCTGCACATCGGTGCTGCCGCAATGCCTTAAATCACCACTAGAGGGTAGCATTTTATCATTAAAAGAAACGTTCTTCAGTTTGATATATATATAAATAAAGATTTTTAGATTTTTTGTCACAGTTATATACAGAATACAACTTGCTGTAAAATGTAAATGCAATAAAGTGTAAATATAATTTTATTTCACATTTTATAAAAATTGTACTTGAGCTGTACTGAGTTTGTAATACTAAATATAATTTAATAATCCAAGGAACATTTAAACATTTTCTGAAAGAAAAAAGACGCTTTATTATCTAAATGATTAATTCTGACAGTAACTTGAAGAACCCCTAAACAAATCTGTTCTCCTGCTCTACCTGTACATCATCCATTCATTATATATATATATATATATATATATATATATATATATATATATATATATATATATATATATATATATATATATATATATATATATATATATATATATATATATATATATATATATATATATATATATATATATATATATATATATATATATATATATATATATATATATATATATATATATATATATATACATATATATATATATATATATATATATATATATATATATATATATATATATATATATACACACACACACAGAGACACACACACACACACACACACACACACACACACACACACACACACACACATTATACATTAATTCCTGTTATTATAAATGGTTTGGACATGTGCAGAGGAGGGACATGGGGTATATCAGTAGGAGAATGTTGAGGATGGAGCCACCAGGAAGAAGGAAAAGAGAAAGATCAAGGAGGAGGTTTATGGATGTGATAAGAGAAGACATGCAGGTGGTTGGGTTGAAAGAAGCAGATGAAGAGGACAGGGGGTATGGAGACAGATGATCCGCTGTGGCGCCCCCTAATGGGAGCAGCCGAAAGAAGAAGAAGAAGAAGAAATTGTTATTATAAATGAATTATTATTATTTATAATTATATATATAACAAAAGTGAGTACACCCTCAGTGATAACAGCTCTATGTCGTATGTTGATGCAAAGCCCCACATCCTATTCATCATGTTCATGTTTTTGTCTGCTTGTCAACACCATACAGATTTGTGTATCTTGTATTAGAGCAGTTAAAATGTGGTTCTTTGAGTAAAATTTTCTCAAACTGACAACTGGATGTTCAACATGGACCTCATGATAAAGACTCTCTGAGGATTTGAGAATTGGAAATTTTGCTCCCCACGAAGATGCCAAGGCTGTAAGAAGATCAGTATCACCCTGAAACTCAGTTACAGTACAGTGTTCAGGGTCACACAGAGGATTTCCAGGACGGTTTTTACTCGGAACAGACCTCACAAGAGTCCATCAAAGAAGTCGAGTCCTTGTGCTGTGGGTCAGGTAGAGTCATATAATATACACTGTCCAGTTCATCTGCCTCTTTTCTTACCCTGGAACAGAGTAAATCTGGACTCATCGGACCACATGACCTTCTACCAATAATCCACAGTCTAATCTTCATGCTCCCTAGCAAATTGAAGATTTTTTTTCAGATTAGCCTTAATGATAAGTGGTTTTCTGAAGGTCACACTGCAGTTTAATCCCAATCAATTGAGTTTCCTTCACATTGTGTGTGTGGAAATGCTCTTATTCTCACTATTAAACACAGCCGTGAGTCCAAACGTTTAAATGATCGCCGAACAAGATCATTCTTCAATCATTTTCTTCGACCACATTTCTTCCTCGAAGATGGTGGTTCCCCACTGTCCTTCCAGTTTTTAATGATGCGCTGGTCAGTTCTTAACCTAATTGTAGTAGTTTTTAGCAGTCTCCATAGATGTTTTCATTACTTGATGCATGCCAAGAATTTGACCCTTCTAAAACAGATTAACATCTTTTCCACGAACACAGGACGTATCTTCTGACATTGTTGTTTAAGAAATAAGAAGCGACTCCCTGCATCAGTTGGGGTTAAATCACCTGTTGCCAGCTGAAGCATAATCACCAATGCAGTAATTATCCAAATGGAGCCTATTTGCTTAGTTAAATCCAAGTGACTTTTTATTTTGTTATTTATCATTTAGTACAATTTTAAAGTTTTAGTTAATTCAGTCAATTTTATATTATAATTATTATAAAAGGAAAGAAATTAAAGCTTTTACACTATGCGTCCCTGCAATACATCATATCACCTCAAGAGGGTAGCATTTTACTATTTTAAATAGCACCGCCGGTCTTTAATTTGATCATATTTCTAATTTTATTGATATAGAGCTAATATTTGATTGCATAATTATATAAGGGGCGAAATAAAATAATTCAACCTCAACACAAACGTGTTCACACTTATTGGATATTGATTATTTTAATTTTCTAAATTAAATGCGCCGCTGCACGTCAGTGCTGCAGTACCTCATATCACTACTAGAGGGTAGCATTCATCTGTTCACGTGTATCTGTTTATCTGTGTAGTTATGTATCTATCAAACTTTGTGTTATTTTTAAAAATCTATCATTTTATATATATATATATATATATATATATATATATATATATATATATATATATATATATATATATATATATACAGGTAAGCAATTTTATTAATTTAACTTTTAACATTTGATAATCTTTTGTGATGCACTCGTCCATTTGTATAAAAAATAATTTAAAAAAGGGGAAAATTAAAGCCTTCAACGTAACACACACATTCATACCGTCCTTTCTTTATTTAGGTGCTTAAAAAATGAACTACACCGAAAAATAATGTTTAAACACTAAACAGTTGATTTACTGATGCGCCAAGTCTCAAACCAAGCACCAAAATCCACCATGATGCACAGGTCGTCATGTAAAAACGTCCGTGTAGAAACATAACAAATATAGCAAAGGTTCCTCTCTGTAACCTGTTGATTTAAATAATTTAAAACAACACAATTATTTGAAAGCATTTATAAGTACCACAAAGTTATATAACATGTATTTTTGTTTATTTGTTTATTTATACAAATGAAATGCGCCACTACATATCGGTGCTGCTGCAATACATCTATCTATCTATCTATCTATCTATCTATCTATCTATCTATCTATCTATCTATCTATCTATCTATCTATCTATCTATCTATCTATCTATCTATCTATCTATCTATCCTTTTTATATTGTATTCTATTTTGTGGCCTTAAATACATAAAACATGTCTTTCGCTCCTCTTTCATTCACAGATGTTTTCATCTTTCCACAGCGCGAGTGAAATAATCTGGATGAGTGCAGCAGGGGTGAAAGGAAACACGGAGGTGAGATTAGATTAAAAAAAGACCACATCCCCTCCTCTGAGACAGGGGGTTTTGGCAGCTGCTCAGTGGATCTCTCTGTTCTGATCTATGAGTCCACACAGGTCTTTCCATGCAGGCTTCATGGTCTGTTTTATGGTTTTCTCTCTCTTTTTCTCACCGTCTGCTTTTCCACTTTGACACGCAGACCTGCACTTCCTCTGTGGATAAAGAGTTTGATTTCCTCTTTACCTTTTCATTTGTCCGAGTGTGAAGGGAGAATGCCTCGGTGATGGCCAAACCACAGCACAGTCAGCGTTACGGTGATCATAAGATCGTACGCAGTATGAAAGGTTTACGGCCGTACAACCGCGTCTGCTCTGGATTACACTAAAACTTCTACTACAGGTTTAAACAACCATGATCATCTTTTTTCTACTTCAGGTTCCCTGAACACACTCAGGCTCTGATTTATTATAGGTGTGTGTGTGTGTGTGTGTGTGTGTTTACATTCTCATGAATGTCCAACCAATTAACTAGAATGATTTATGGACCATTTTACACTTTATATGGAAAGTGTAAAAAAGTTTTATATCTTAGCAGTCAAACACTTGGGTGTGTGGGTTAAAGGACGACACCACAGCCAGGGTAAATACTGGATTGTGATTGGTTGGAAGAAAGGTGTACGCAAACTCTTTAGCTGGGAATCAGTATACTGTGTACACAAGTTCACACACTTCTCAGGATTCTGGCTCGGTCCACATGAGAACACTGATGATCATTTTCTTTAAGGGAACTTAATAAATGATAGATGATGCGTCACGCCATCATTCACTCGTTCACTCAGTCAATTCAATTCAATGTAATTCATTTTTATTTGCAGAGCGCTTTTAACAATGAACATTATCGAAAAGCAGCTTTACACAGATAAAGTGGTTATAAAACAAAGTTTGTTCTTTATAATTGTTAGTTCTCCCTGAGATGGTATGAGGAAAAACCTTGAGAGGAACCAGATTTAAAAGGAACCCATCCTCATCTAGGTGCCACTGAATGTCTATTAATTACACTTCCATCATTGTTAATGTGTTTAGTGATGGGTAATCAAACACAAAACTGTGGTCCGAGAGCCATTGTAGCAAACTATTGATATTAATTACAGTCCAAATCCATCCTCAAAGATCTTGAGTTGCTCAGTAACTTCATGGATCGTTAGACGGCACAGAGTGTCTCCAACTGAAGAGATCTGCATCCAGAGGTAGAGCGCCAGGATGAATTGAGCAGATCTAAAGAGAAGAAAGGGACAGGAGCACTGATCACTGGTACCTTAACAGCATGTTTTACTCAACAAAGAAAGGAAACTTGGAGTACTCCTGAGGTGTTTGGTCTCAGAGGAAATCTGAGATCCGACAAGAGAGAGAGCGAGAGAAAGAGAGAGAGAGACAAAGAGAAAGAGAGAAAAAGGATTGCTATGCATCAATCATATATCTTTATACGACTGTCCGGCATGAGGGAATTGGATAGGGAGAAAAATAAAAAAATACAATAGTGTGGTGTGGTATAAAGTGAACGTGTGTGGTGTGGTGTGGTATAAAGTGACCGTGTGTGGTGTGGTGTGGTATAAAGTGACCATGTGCTGTGTGGTGTGGTATAAAGTGACCGTGTGTGTGTGGTATAAAGTGACCGTGTGTGGTGTGGTATAAAGTGACCGTGTGTGTGTGTGTGGTATAAAGTGACCGTGTGTGGTGTGGTGTGGTATAAAGTGACCGTGTGTGGTGTGGTATAAAGTGACCGTGTGTGGTATAAAGTGACCGTGTGCGTGTGGTGTGGTATAAAGTGACCGTGTGTGGTGTGGTATAAAGTGACCGTGTGTGCGTGTGGTGGTATAAAGTGACCGTGTGCTGTGTGGTGTGGTATAAAGTGACCGTGTGTGGCGTGGTATAAAGTGACCGTGTGCGGTGTGGTGTGGTATAAAGTGACCGTGTGCTGTGTGGTGTGGTATAAAGTGACCGTGTGTGTGTGGTGTGGTATAAAGTGACTGTGTGCGGTGTGGTGTGGTATAAAGTGACCGTGTGCTGTGGTGTGGTATAAAGTGACCGTGTGGTGTGGTATAAAGTGACCGTGTGTGTGGTGTGGTATAAAGTGACGTGTGTGTGGTGTGGTGTGGTATAAAGTGACCGTGTGGTATAAAGTGACCGTGTGCGGTGTGGTGTGGTATAAAGTGACCGTGTGCTGTGTGGTGTGGTATAAAGTGAACGTGTGTGGTGTGGTATAAAGTGACTGTGTGCTGTGTGGTGTGGTATAAAGTGACCGTGTGCGGTGTGGTGTGGTATAAAGTGACCATGTGCTGTGTGGTGTGCTATAAAGTGACCGTGTGCGGTGTGGTATAAAGTGACCGTGTGCTGTGTGGTGTGGTATAAAGTGAACGTGTGTGGCGTGGTATAAAGTGACCGTGTGCGGTGTGGTATAAAGTGACCGTGTGCTGTGTGGTGTGGTATAAAATGAACGTGTAGGTAGGCCGTCTCGTCGTTGTTGGAGATCAGACCCACCACAACAGTGTCGTCAGCAAACTTGATGATGGTGTTGAAGTTGGAAGTGGCCACACAGTCGTATGTGTACAGTGAGTACAGCAGGGGGCTCAGAACACAACCCTGGGGAGCTCCAGTACTGAGGGTGAGGGTGGATGAGGGGAGGACAATGTGGTCATAAACGTTCAACTTACTCCGGTATTACCATCTGTGGTGTATCATAATACAGTGGGTTTTTTTCCCCCCACTGTTCATTTCTCACACGTATCGTTTATAATAAAGACAACAACACAACTGGCTGTCAGGTGTATTCACCATTATGTTAATTATATGAAAATATATGAGATAATAATTTGTCACATTGTATTTTTCCTATTTAGTGAGTTTGATTATAAAACAAAAAAAAATTAATCAATGAGAATTAACAGATATATAAGCATATGTTATGTACAGAACATTGTCTCAATGTTTCCTGTCAGAGGTGAGTAAATGTAATTTGTTAGTGTAATTAAGTGCCTTTTGACGTATCTGTACTTCACTAAAGTATTTTAATTTGGGGAGACTTTTATTTTAACTTCATTATATTTCAAAGTCAAGTATTTTACATTTTAATTAACTGAATTTTGTGGTATAAAGTGACCGTGTGTGTGTGGTGTGGTGTGGTATAAAGTGACCGTGGTGTGGTATAAAGTGACCGTGTGCGGTGTGGTGTGGTATAAAGTGACCGTGTGCTGTGTGGTGTGGTATAAAGTGACCGTGTGCTGTGTGGTGTGGTATAAAATGAACGTGTGTGGCGTGGTATAAAGTGACCGTGTGCGGTGTTGTGTGGCATAAAGTGACCGTGTGCAGTGTGGTGTTGAATAAAGTGACCGTGTGCGGTGTGGTGTGGTATAAAGTGACCGTGTGGTATAAAGTGACCGTGCAGTGTGGTGTTGAATAAAGTGACCGTGTGGTATAAAGTGACCGTGCAGTGTGGTGTTGAATAAAGTGACCGTGTGGTATAAAGTGACCGTGCAGTGTGGTGTGGAATAAATGATAAAGAAACTCCAGACTCGAACTCACCACAACACACGTGACCTTATTTACATGATTTATTTTTAAGTAGTTGAAAG
Organism: Silurus meridionalis; assembly: GCF_014805685.1. NCBI lineage: Eukaryota > Metazoa > Chordata > Actinopteri > Siluriformes > Siluridae > Silurus > Silurus meridionalis. The sequence continues at coordinate 37,722,898 of NC_060887.1, forward strand.
GTAGGTTTTGGGTTAATGCTAATTTTAATAGAAATCATTCAGTGTTTGACTCATTAATATCATTCTATTAATAGGAAAAAGAGACAAAGGAGCTCATAGTGTTGCACTCAGTGTTCAGATCATTCAGATGGTGGCGCTGTGTGTTTATGACATGTTTCAGTCCATTTCACTACTTTAACTTTACACACTCTCTGATCCAGAACCTGTACTGCACACACACACACACGCACGCACGCACGCACGCACGCACGCACACACACACACACACACACACACACACACACACACACACACACACAATACAGAGCCAATGTGTAATGGATCATATATTCTTGGCCAACAACAACAACTACTCATACTTCTTCTTCTTCTTCTCTATACTATCCTGTTCTCTACATCTGCCTCTTTTAAACCTACCCCCTGCATGTCTTTCCTCACCACATGCATAAACCTCCTTCTTGGTCTTCCTCTTTTTTTCCCCTAATTCTTCTACCCCATGTCCCTCCTCTGCACATGTTCAAACCCTCTCAATCACACCTCCCTCACCTTGTCTCCAAAACGTCCTACATGTGCTGTCCCTCTAATAAACTCATTTCTAATCCTGTCCATCTCAATGAAAACTTCAACATCTTCAGCTCTGCTACCTCCAGCTCCACCTCCTGTCTTTTACTCAATGCCACTGTCTCTAAACCATACAACATCACAGGTCTCACCACAGTCCTATAAACTTTTCCTTTCACTCTCACAGACACTCTTCTATCAATCAAATCAAATCAAATTTTATTTGTCACATACACATACATACAGGGTACGACATGCAGTGAAATGCTTTTAACAAATCACAAATCACTCCTGCTATCACTCTTCTCCACCCACTCCACCCTGCTGAATAACATACCTGTGCTGTTAGTCACATCAGCTAGATTGACTAAGTGGGCTGAGTTCATTCGCCATTTTAATTTTTGTTAGAGATTAAAGACTTCCGAAAATATGATGCCATATCCTGTAAAAGCGTCGACGCTTCCTGTTTTTGCAGTGCATTGTGGGAGTTTTTAGGGCGCGAGCAAACGTACAGTCGCACTTAAAATGGCCTACTGATTGATCAGCGCCCTAGTGACCTAAAAACTCTATATTCTGTTCTATGTTTTATTGCTTCTTGTGTATGTTACATTTAAAATTTAACATCTGCTCAATAAAACCCATGAAAATATCTTGTGTTAGAAACACTAGCCTGTCCTAGCTAGAGTGAGTTCAGGCTGAAAGTTGGACCTTGTGTGGGGTTTATTTATTAACACAGATTTGCTTTAACTTCACAGTTTTAATGGTGGTGTTTATCTAAATGTAATAAGTGTGTGTTCTGCTGGGTTAAGCTCAGCATGCAACTCAGTGCAATTTCCTTATTCTTTCCAGAGTGTGTTCCTCATTAGATAGATCAATAGATAGAACTTGATTGTCATTGCACAGTACAGGTACACAGCATCCACCAGAAGAGCATGTAAATATGTAAACATATGTACAGTGAATAAATACAGAGGCTATAGGAGTGAAGAGATGTGTTGACACTGTTGAAAAATACAAGTAAATAGTTATAAGTCTATGCGAATTTTGGACGTACCCCCACAGCCCCTATGGTACCTTATGAATTCGTCTAGACATAATGTCACTTTTATACAATAATGGGTTTTAAAATTTTTATTAAATTTGTTAGTAAAAACATGTTTAAAATTGTATTCCTCACATTCCTGAACATTCGGTCTGGCTGCGGATTCCCATGAGTTTTAAGATACTTGCTTAAGTCAAATCAAAATAAGTCAAGCTGTTATTGTCATTTTAACCATATAAAGCTGACGAAGTACACAGTAAAATGAAACAACGTTCCTCATAATCCCTGGTGCTACATAACTAACAATTGCTGTTAGTTAGATTCTAAACGAGAATTTTTTCTGAACTGCGAATTATCAGGGGTTGACTGTATACATGAATGTGAAATATTAGGCAGGATGTGCGATAAGGTATATATAGATACACATAAATAAAATAGTGCAGATGTATGTAAGGCACAATATGTGTAGAGAATGAGTATAAAAATACAGTGTGTAATATGTACATTGTTGTATAATTGTACAGAAGTTATATATAGTGTGTATACAGTGATCTAATGGTGTAGTGTAGAGTTCTGGTGCGTATGTTCCTGTATCTCCTTCTTGATTGAAGGAGGTTAAACAGTTTGTGACTGGGATGTGAAGGGTCCTTAATGATGTTGTGAACTCTGCACAGACATCTGCTGTGGTGAAGGTGTTCAATAGCAGGTGCTCAGATGAGCTTTCTTAAGACTCCTCAAAAAGTACAGGCGTTGTTCCTTTCTAACCAGAGCTGAAGTGTTCTGGCTGAACACAGACAAGGGAAAGCTTAAATCGAGGTTAAGAGTGTTTTTATTGGGACCAGAAGTGAGGGTAAAGAGGAATAGTGTAGAAGGGGAATGGTGTTTTGGTGCCCAGGAAAGGAGGTGAGGAGTGGCTGAAGCAGAAGGAGCAGAGCGTTTTTACCGTGCTCCAATACCTCAGGTCCCATCAAGCGGCTGGCTCTGCCTCCATCACCATTGGCTCATAGGGGTCAGGGTCTTCCTGCCGTATGGCCGAGGCACCATCCCTCACTGACTAGGCGTTGTGTGGGTCCAGCGGGAATTCCTCTTCTGCATCATTCGTCGGTAGCCTGTAGTGAGAGAAAGAGGGGGTGATAGACATCATTAATCAGGAGCTCGAAGTTGCAGTGAGGTGATTCAGAACCAGTTTCCCAAAGCACTTCATAACAACAGGGGTGAGTGCAACTGGGTGAAAGTCATTCAGGCGGTTGAGGTGAAATGTCCTATGCCATGATTTAAACGAGCAAAAAAGTGATTGAGTTCTTTCGGTAGGAGGACACTGTTGGTCGGTTGAGATCAATGTATCGGTTTGTAGTTTGACATCTCTGGTCAGAGTTGTGGAAGTGTCGACATAGTCTTCTATGTTGAGTTTGAATGTGAGCTTGGCTCTCCTGATGCCTATTTTCAGGTTGGCACTGGCTCTGTTGTAGTCCCTTGCGTTTGCAGTAACAGTAGAGTCCGTGCTCCATGATTTGTTAACATAAATGCACAGACCTCCACCCCTGTGCTTACCAGAGTCCACTGCCGTCCGGTCCACCCGGAAAACACTTCAACCCTCGAGCTCAATGGTGCTGCTGGGAGCCACGTTTCCGTAAAAATCATGACATTACATTCCTTAATCTGCTTGAGTGCAGTTCATCCATTTTGTTTGCAAGAGACCGTACATTAGCCAATAAGATGCTTGGAAGAGAGGGTTGATGTGGGTTTAGCCTTAGCCTAGCCCCAATGCCGCCTCACTTCCCCCTCCTTTGCTTACGATCTTGCTGCCGGCCGGGCTGGATTAGTGGTCCACGGACTTCCACGGCTGTTTGTATAATGCACACACACTCACACACAGTATTTTCAACATAGATATTTAAATCTCAGACACTACTACAGAATAAACTCTCAGTGTTGACAGTGACAAGGAAAAACTGTCTATATTAATTGCAGTTCTGATCCATTGTTATGGTCTTTGAGATTCCTCTCCCCAGGAACCTCATGGATCTTTAGGATGTTCATGTGGGAAAATGAGAATGGTCTCCCTAGACTCTAAACTCCATCCAGAACTACGGTGTCAGAATGAATCAGGCGAGTCCAGAGAGCAGGTCCACTCTTCTGGGAAGATGTTCCACTAGATTTTGTGGAGATGTGCTCATTTAGCCACAAGGGTGTTAGTAAAGTCAGGTACTGATGTAGGAAAGAATTTGAGGAGGCCTGGGGTTCAGTCATCGTGCAATTTATTCCAAATGTGTTCAATA